>NW_015150857.1:600681-669189 GCF_000732505.1 Cyprinodon variegatus
CATGGTTGCTCTTCATGAAAGGCTAGATTAGTGGTTCCCAGCTCTGATCTTTTCAGAGCCCGCCCTGCAGGTTTTAAATCTCCGTGTTCCAGCACACCTGATTTAAATGATTGGATGACCTCCTCTGCAGCCATAAAGTACTGAAGCCTGTTAGTCACTTATTCATATAAGTCAGGTGTGTGGCAGCAAGGATAAAACATGCAGGACAGGCGTACTTGTGGACCAATAGGAACCACCCGGCTAGAGTAGAAAACAAAAAAAATGTTTTTGTTTTTTTACAATTTTCTTTAAAATCTGTAAAGTGAAGGCCACCTTTGAATTCATCCCCTATCACTTTGATATACATTAATAAAATGTACTGCAACCAAACGCTTTTTAATAAGTGCACCTATGTGTAACTTTCTCTTAACAAAAACAACAGCAGGTTTATAAAAGCTGTAAAACACACAGGCCTATCCTTTAAAGCTAGGACAGGTTTTATAACATCAGATCTCATTGCCCAATTGATAATCAAAAAATTTAAGATGTATGAAACTTTTAAAAATCATGGATCACATGGTTGAGAACCTGAATTTACAGGCCAGGTATAGTGAGCATAAAGGGGTGAAGCCAGAGGAGGCCAGGGTAGATCCACAGCAGAGGTAAACAAATGTTATGGTAACCTCTGGTTAGCACAAGCCGACATTTAACCTATCAGCCCGGAAAGAAAGTAGCAACCTCTGTATAACATCTGAGCCGCTTTGCTTCATTAGGTCACATTAACCTGCTTAATGATGCAGGATCCTTTCATGTCAACATTGCCATTGTAACCAGTTGTGATATTTATATAGTTTGGACCCATCAAAATGTATTAAATTATTATCTATGAACCACTTTTTCAGTAAAAAAGTAGATTAAAAAGTTATGACCTTTAAACATAGAGGAATATTAATTAATATTTTATTTCCTTTACCTTTAAACAGGATAAAAAAGCCTTAACATGCCACCAGGATCAAAGGGGTTTTGCCAGAATGGCCTAGTCAAAGTTTACAACCAAGTTGATCCAAAATCTGCGGTGATAAATGTAAACAGATACTCCTTATCCAACGTGATTGAGTTTGATCTATTTTTCAAGGATGAATAAGGTAAAATAATCTCTAGATATACAAAACTGGTAACGGGAGGACAAGGATCAGAGCTGAAGTCTTTCAACTTTGTCGGAGAAGTAAAGTTTTGCTGAATTCGTCGTAGCGATTCATCTCTTGTGGTTCTTTGTAAATACTCTACAACAAAAAAATATAAATATAGCATCTATTTGTTCTGTCAGCCATGGAATGCAATGCTGTTGTCATCCAGGTGTGAGGCTGTGGAAGCATTTCTCAGTCACAGCACAAACGCTCATCTTAGCCCTCCCTCCCTCCTCCTTCCCTCCCTCCTCCTTCTCCTCATTTTAAACACCGGGGGGCAAACCACAAGATCCGCAATCCTGGAAAGGTAATGACAGATTTTGTAGAATCCTCAACAATGCTGAATGCAAAATTAACCACAATGCCTAACATTATTTGTAGCACTGCTAAAAACATTACCTTGCTTCTTTTCTTCCATAGGTATATAACATATAGTCTACATGTTTTGAACTCCCATGTTCTTGAAGTTGGACCCACTTCACTAAATGTGTTTAAATTAAATTCATGAATGCTTTGATATAAAAGTTTGGAAAAAAAAAAAAAAAGAACGGTAGCCACGATCATTTTCTTATAATAAAGAGCTGGAAATAGAAACAAACATTTAACATTTTATAATTAGAGCATCCTACCCCAAACTCTGCTTACTGAACAAGAAGATTTGTTTAGTCAAGGAGTTCTTTGCATTTATATTTCAACAGCTGAAGCATTGCTGTGCTTGTAATTAACTATACAAATTAATTGGTGTAGGGGGCTAAATATAATGTTCTATGATATAGTGTACACCACAAAAACAATCGAGAAATGAGTAAACATTTCTTAAATCAAGTGTATTTACCCTTAATTTGAAAAGTTAAATAGAATGATTTGCAAATGGAATTAGTATTCTTACAATAAGACAATTAGACACAATGCACTAGAAATAAGACAATGCATTTTTTTTTCTTATTTTAAATGTAAATTGTATTGCTCCATTGGCGGCAAAGTGTCTCACTTACTGTACCTCCTCCATTTAAGAAAAACTGCACTTATTTTTAGAAAAAATACTTAGATCTAAATCTAAATACTTTAGATTTCTTTTTTTTTTTTTAAAGCAAAAATATTAAGGTAGATGTTAAATTGACCTCCATGACAGTCTGTTAAGCTATTTTAATATTGGTTATGGTGTATTGTTTGGCCAGGGATTCAGCTCTGTCAGAAAACTATTGCAAAACAGATAAGTGCTCTTAGCTTAATGGAGATTCAATAAATCACTGCCGGTTATTATGCACACCTTAACATTGAGGTAACTCATTTACAAACTTGACAGCATAACACTGACAAAAGAGAGGACACAAACACATAAATAGATCCGTCTATTTTAATTTTATAAATATTTTTTGGCAATGTGTGACTTATTTTTGGCTTCAGCACCTGCCACCTAAAATGCTTCTGGCCATTATGAAGAGCAAAAGGTTCAGTTTGAACACAACAGGACTTATAGTTTTTTTGTGTGTATATACTCTTGCTCTGATTTTTACATTATAATACTGGCAACAAACTTTGGACTCATCTACTGGGACTTTCTGGACTTTCTTTTGTATTTTCCCCCTTCAGCCTGATGCTGTCCTCATCATTTATTTAACATTTTACACAGTAAAGGCTGCACCTCAGTTTGTCTTTGATGAACTCTTGGCAGGATCTTCGGCGTGTACAATTGACCAATATTATTTCAAAGTTACACCTGATTAACACTGATGAATGATGTCATGTTTGACAGATCCTATGTTTTAAGATAAATTAATTATTTCTCTAACTGAAAACACTACTTTTGCCAAATGCTTAAAAGAGGCACCCAAATGTTAAAAAAAAAACAACCCAAAGCTGTTTGGTTTCAGCCCAACATGTTAAAAAGAAAACAAAAAAGAACATGTATTGGGAAAACTAACCAGTCTGGTTCTATGAGATTCTGCAAAGCATTCACTAATGAGGGCTATATTAGATCAGATTTCACATTGTAGAATAAATAAATAAGAAAGCATGCATGAGTTCACTCTAAGTTCTCATTTGTGTTGGTCTCTGTTTCATAAAATGCTCTCTAGTTTGTGGTTTTAATGTTGAAATATAGTTGAAAAATTCAAGGGATTTTTATATTGTCTTAAGGCTCTGTATAGATCATATTGATACAAAAAAAAAAATGAAATAAATTTAGAAAACATCATTCTTCCTTGTTCATCTCAAAAGCACTTGCCCCCAGCTTGCATCTTGATATATTTGTTAAGATTACTAATACTTTTTTTTTTATGGCTGCTTCTAAGTTATATATCGTTATCTATATATACTAGAATTATTCATGAATTTGCCTTGCATTGAAGATCAGTAATTATTTCACTATTGCATGATGACAGTGTGCTGTGGTGTGATGTGTTTCTCCAGGTGGATCTGCAGCAAAACCCATGGGAGTGCAACTGTGAAGCAGCTCCGCTGAAGCGTTGGCTCGAGGGGCTCAGTACGGTGATTTTTATGGGGGAGGCGGTCTGTCACTCGCCTGAGAAGACCAAAGGCGTAGACCTACGCTCCCTCTCCATGGAGCTACTATGTCCTGAGCTGGAGCCCCAGGAGGAACGGGAGCAAGAGGAGCAGACAGCAAACTCCACAGATGCGGGAGGAGGTGCATCGGTCGGCTACCCTACCCCCGGGCTGGGACCCCTCAGCCCTCCATGGATAGATTCAATCCCTTTGTCAGTGTTGGTGCTCAGCCTGCTGGTGCTGTTTGTCTCTGCCTTCTTTGCAGCAGCAGCACTAATCGCCTACGCCCTGAGGATTAGGGAAAAGCTGCCGTTCCGTCGCCAGGGAGAGGTAGATTTGGCTGGTATCCAGATGGAGTGTGGAATCTTCACCGAGCAGACACATCACCACCACCACCTTCACCATGGCCTCCCAGAAAAGCCCCCTTTACCTCTGCCGGAACACAACCATGTCTATGACACCATCTTGCCCCGAGAGGCTGCGGCTAAAGGAGTCGACCCTGCTGCTGCCTCGCACATGTGTAGCAACCCGCTGTTCAAAGACCAACAGGATGCAGAGGTGAACCAGCAAATTCAGCAGCAGCAACAGACATTTGCATCTTCAAAAGACTGCAAAGGGGGATACTGCCCCACACCAGAGAAGGAGAAGGACTGGGCCCTAGAGGTGTCCTCATCCCCCATTAACACCATCACAGGAGCAATGGGAGCGCTCGCCGGACTCCACGGGAACGGCATTTTGTGTCCCACAGTCATCGACAGCCAAGGCCCCACTCCTAAGGTGGAGCTCGTAGACTGTCTCTTCCGACTCCCAACCCCTGAATTCAGAGATCTGCCTGACAGGTACGGGAGGCCCCCACCCCGTTACCCCCACACCCAAGACTCCAAGCAAGAAGTGAGACCTGAGCAAACGCTTGTGGTCACCACTCCCAGCTCCTCAGCAGGAGGTGGCCATGGCAGCCAGAGTGAGCAGGGAGATGGAGAGCAGAGACCCAGACTGAGGACAACGCCAGACTACATGGAGGTTCTGGACCGCTCTTATCAGTTTTAAAACTCCTCCTCCCTTTAACACTCTCCTTCCAAATACCATTTTTCTCTAGTCTCCTCGTCATCTCTCTCTCTCTCTGCTGATGAATCACCCAGTAACCCTGACTCTTGTACAGAGGTCGGTTTTCAGAGAAGCCTGTGGGAGAGTTGGATACACTACAAACCATGTTTATTCCTGGACTTGAGGTCCGTTTTTGTATTTTTCACCAGTACTGGCACATAGGTTAGTATTTGGCAAGGATTAGCTGAACCAGGATCTCTGCCTGGGGGCCACACTTCAGCTGCTGATACAACAGCATTTTATTTTTTTCTCCACAATCATACTAAACATGTAACGGCTCAGTTTTTCCACCAAAATGCCACAATTAGCAGAATGCAGCACGGCTGTAGGCGCTGACGTTCACTTTATCACTCTCGAAGGACCTGTACGGATTAAAAAAAAAAAAAAACAACAAACAAAAATGTGTTTAACAACATCAAACACAAGAGTCGTGAACCAGGACAGCCTAAAGGCGTGGAGCGAGTTGGGTTTGCACGTGGAGATAGAGAAATGGCCAAGAAAACCCAAGAAGAATGAAAATAGCCAAGTGCCTTAGCAATGAACAGCCAGCAGTATGGTCGATGCTTATTTTTCTATAAATACAGATCTATTTATCTAAACAAAGAGGTTTGACTAACAATGGGCGGGACGCTGATGGACAACTGAGACTAACTGAAAACCTGAAGAGTAATTGCATTCCCTGGATGAGCCAAAAATAATACCCTACCCAGTAAATATTGGAGTCGTTTGTTTGCAGTTCTGTTCATTTTCTTCATCTCATTCAGTTAAACTTAGTTTGCTTATCTGGAATTCCTTACAGGGCTATGATGGCAACTAATTTGGAATTGTCTTCTGCAGAGTGAAATTTTGGATGTGGAGGACCTTATTATTGTTATTATCATTTTAATGGAAAACAAATCCAAGGAAGGCAGAACCACAGAAGGACATTGAGCCAATGGATGCATTTTGGATTTCTTTATCTGTCAGACTTAACGGGGCCACAAGGACCTCTGCATCATGTTTTATTTCATCCGACTAAGGCGCAGAGGTTATTGTATTGTTTTGTTTCTTTAAAGTATTTCTCAGAGGAAAAATTGAACAACAAAGACAAAGGACAAAAAAATGAGGGTTGTGCTGAGACATTTTTTTTTTTTGCGGTTACAAAAAAAGACACTTCTATCAACTACTGGTTAATATCTTTTATGGAGATACTTTTTATGCTTTCAGTCTCCAAACAATAGTAGAGGCAGTTGTGAATATATTTATTCTTAGTTTTTGCGTGTTGAAGCTCTCCTGCAAGGGATCATGTTATATTAATGTATAGGATGATTCTGCATCTGGTTCAGCCTTCTTACCGTCGACCCACCAAGTACAATAAAGGGTGCTACATAAAAAAAGACTCTCCCTGGCAAGTTTTATGTTACAGATTCATACACACTTCTCACATAAACTGACCCATATAGTACTGTAGGCACTCACTCTCTCCATCTCCTTTGCCTTAAAGGGATAGTACAGCATTTTTGGGTGTAGGTTAAAAGGATTTTCTATGTGTTTTGTGTTTTTTTATGCATTACTTGCTAATTGCTAAATGAACCAGTGGTGTATTTTTCGGATTTTTATATGTTCAAACACAAAATTGCTTACACAATGCTTTGGGTTTCACTAGTTTAAAGATATATGACATTTGGTAAGTGCTACTGCCAGATTTGCTGGCATTTAACTCCAGGCTGTTTGGTGAATCCTATTTTGTTAAATTTCTACAGAAGATGTATATTCTTGATCTTGTTATATTCTTGATTAGAAAATTTTAAAATCTGACTTGCGATGCAAAGAGATAGATCCATGCTTTCACAATAGTTTGTCCTGGATGGTGAAGTTAATGGCTAGTGTAAGCGGAGCAAAGACTAAAGTGAAATTCTACTATCGTAAAATAACACCAGTCTCCACAAGCATCACTGTAGTGTATATGACCGCTTATTTATACAGTCATGTATGTCATTTACACTTCATTACACTTTATTACAAAAAAGTTACATGTAAGAAAATCAATAAAATAGTGTTCCCTTTAACCTCTATCATTTTTTTCTCTTTATAATAATTAGATTCTTGAGCAAAAGTGCTTTAGATGTCCTGAGAGTCTTTATATCTATTTGCGATAGGAAGATCACTGGTGGTGTACCGCCTTAAATGTCTTTTTCCTGTATGAATAACTTTTATCATTACAAACAAAGTATTATGCTAATAGATAGATAACTGACTCACATGATAATGGTTGAAAGACTCAAAATATAATTTGCGAATACTACCTTGATATTTTTGAGATGGACGTTTTTTTTAAGGAAGTAGAAGTAAACAATATTTAGCTCTATGCTAAAAGGGATAATTTAGAAAAATATTTGCAAATCAAAGCAAACAGTACAAGAACTTACATGCTACAAAAATACCCTATTAATAAAAGATTAAGATATCTGTCATGTTTTTAAAGCTAAAATTCCTGAAAATTCTGGTAATTGTTGTCCCTTTTTGGATTAAAACCAATGAAAAAATTGCTATCTGAAACCTGAGTAAATGTCTTTAAATTGAAAAGTTTTAGAAAAACCTCAGGAACATTTCAAAACAACACATTTTAAGAAATGTACTGCCTTTAGTAACTAATAAAAAAGTCTTTAAAAACTGTATAGTTATAGGCAGCTCCTATTTTAGGATAGTCACAATAAAATAAATTCAAATCAAAAACAAAACAAAATCTTGGAATTTGCTTGGAATATTTAGCTATAAATGTAAATATCATTGTTAATTTCTGACACAGTAATAAGAGCATTTTACATTTCTGATGGCATGTTTGCTACCATATACAACAGCTGGTTTTTGAAATATCAGCGCTTGAACATTAACTAAAAGAATGTTTGATGGATTTAAACAAATTTGCGTATCTTCTAAAACATTAAGCTTCAAAACAATAGGCCCAATTTAATAATTAAATTATAATTAAATATCATTATTAAGCAATAAAATATATTCATTGGATGTTTGTAATGTGTCAGTAGAAATTATTTAAACTGAGATAAAATTGAACAAAAAGAAGGCTGAGCCTTGATCTTCTTGGACTAGCTGCTAGCTCTAGCCTCCAGGACTAACTTGCCTTGATTTTTCCTAAATGAAAAAGCCAAGAGAGTGATCTACTGCTTATAACATTTTGAAGATCCTTACTGCAAGAATCCTGAACTTTTCCTTTAATAGTGCATGAATAAAGCAGCCTGGGGTCTGCTAAGCTTGTCCATGCAGGGTGTTAGAGAGATCAGATGAAAGCTGGGCAAAGGTAATGGCCTGCAGGGTTCCTCACACATTAAAGGCTGGGGAGAGAAGCTAATAGAGGCAAATCTTCCACATTAACTGTATGAAATCAATACAATCTATTTGTGAAATGAGGACATGTAAGGCTGGTGGCCTGGGGGCAGAGGTGCCACATTGCGCCATCCCTTTCTCCAGCCTGTGTGTCTCTCCCAAAGATCTCTCCTCTTCTTTCATCTCTCCGTCTGATTTGTTCCCCTCCCTATCTTTCTCCATTTCCTCGCCTCTTTATTCTGCTGCTCACCTTTGCTTTTGTTCTTTCCCCTCTCCTCTATTTCCCCTTCCCTCTCAACGCTCCGGCTGTCATCTTAGCCTCACTGGGCGGACATAGAGAGATTCTGCTCTATATGCAGCTCAGCGCACAGGTAGCTCCCACTGAAAATATATATGTGTGTGTGTGTGTTTCTCTCTTGGGCCATGAGCATCGTTCTTCAGATGCCTCCTCACTCTCAGCGTTCAGAACTCTGTTGCACAAATAATCCCCCCATGGATATGTGTGTGTAAACACACTAGGGACTCTGGGTGTGTTTGTGCTTTGAAAGGGAGGTGGGGGGGCTCTTTGTAGGTGTGGGTGTGTGTGCTTAAGGAAAGTGTGTGAAGTTTCTGCAGTCTTCTGTTTTTTTGTGAGCAAAGCCTCAGTCCAGCCTTAATCCTTTAAACTGTGTAGTTTACTCATTGCACATCAGCCCCATTGTGTCCTCAGACAAAAGAAGTGCAGTTAAAACTAAATGCCAGTTAAAGTAACAAACGGCTAATTAAAGCACCGTTCTCTATCCTTTTCACACTTTTTTTTTTCCTCCTCTCACGTTTAAAGCCTTCCTTCTCACTTCCTCGCCTGTGGCATCTCATTTTTTACACTACTGTTCTGCTCTGGACTGGCTCCAGCGAGGTGAATGTTTTCTTTGCACGCTTTATTTTTTTTTCATATTTGTATTATGCATGTGTGTTTTCCCTGTCTTACAGCTTTGCTATGGTTCATGTGTTTGGGTCCTGTCAGAACTGTCCCATCACTATGTAGAAAAAAAAAATTATACATTTCCCACAGTCAAGGATGAAAGAGTCTTTAGACTTCAAACGCCTGTGGGCCTCTGCGGCTTAGATTGCCTCTTGCTCTTTCTCCATCGTGTCATTTATTCCTAAGAAATAAATAAAATAATGAGGCTGGGGCGTCAGTTAAGTAGAGATGGCAGAGACGTGTTGAGGAGCGGGACAATTAGCCTGATTAAAACAATGCCATTTCTTGTGATAGATTTTGCCGGAGCAGCAATAGGCGGATCCCTCATGAGTGTTTATGTGAAGGCATAAAAACCATATTCTTCTCTGCATAAACATGCCGTGTATTAAAAATGCACAGTTGGGCATGGTTTGATGTGAGTGAAAAGAGATCTGTTTAAAAGTCATGGTGCATAGCTTGCAGAGGCTTTGGTGTTCGGCCATGATAAATAGTTACGGCTGAGCCGGTCATCCTTCACAAACACACACAGAGGGACACGCGTAAACGGCGTTAACGCCGCTGCAAATGTGCACACTCTCCTCCATTTGCAAACACAAAGTTCGAGAGCAAACAAAGTACGGTTAAATATGTACACAAACTGTCCACACAGGCATGCAGAGTCCGCTGCTGTGCAATGTTGCTCTGCATTGCAGTGATCTACCCCACTCTTTCTCTGCTTTCGCCCAAAGAGAATCGCCGGCTCTCAATAGACTACATCAGCATGGGGAATACTTAGCAGGAGAGCGAGAGACTTGAAGTGCATTGAGCAAGAGACAGCAGGAAGAGCATGATGAGAAGGTACAGGGAGGGAGAGAGGGACTAAAGAGGACAGAGGGAGATTTAAGAGAGGATGGGAGGAGATGAAAAGAAGGTGTGAGAGATCAGCAAGCAGGTGATTCCAGGCTTAAGGCTGCTGGAGGACTTTGTTCATTCAAGGGGTCTAGGAGTGTGTGAATGGAGTAAGATTCTGTATATTTGTCTCTGTTCTCAGACACGCAATGTCAACCCGCATGATCTTTGCCAAGGCTTGGAGCTCAGCTCCACGTCTGCCAAACGGTTACAGTTAAAAGATGGAGATTTGGTTGCCTGCAGAGCAGCATGACAATACTTATTTACGGAGCGCAGAGGCAAAATGGCAGATTACTTGGCGTGTTGGTTAGGTGTTATTATAGTAAGCTGATATGTGCCTGTTACTATGTCAGTCTGCTGCTGCAGTAAGCTGGTGAAAAGACACTAAGATGGCAGGAACCAGTCTGGTTGAGACTGAAAAACGTCAAATGAGCTTTACATGCACAGTGCTTAGGTGTCTGCTATGTGTTCAGTGCACATGTCTCTATGGGTTTTAAGGTTGGAGTGTGTTATGGACAGGAAAGCATGATGATTATTCTCTGCAGCTAGCATTTTAATCCAATGATTTTTGAGATTTATCTTTCCAAATTCAGAAAATACTTGCACCAATAAAACCCCTGATATGCGAGTCAGACAATGCTTAGCGAAGCCCTAAGGGAGAAGTTTTATGGAACTGAGTCCAGTATTAGTTCTCTGCCATACAAAACATGTCTGTTAGACAAAAAAGGTTAAAGGAGTCTTATTTGGCAAGAACACCTATTTCATTCTGCTTCCTTTCTCTGCTATGGCTTTTGGTGTAAATTTTTATTAAGCTCTCTAGAATCAGAACATGGTAAAACTACGTTTTGTTGCCACAAATCTTTTTGGGGTATATCTCTGATAGCGTTGCACAACTTTTTTTTCTCTGGGAGAAATCCACATCAACACAGCCAGATTTGTCCGAGAGTGTCTGAGCAAAGCTTTTTGTTAATTTTGCCAAATCCTCTCAATTAGGTGTTGGGCTGAGCTATGACTGGGCTGGGAAATTCATATGCTTTGATCTTAACCATGGCATCTCTGGCTGTAAGTTTAGGATTGTTGCACTCGCCCTCACAGGTCTTTTGAAGCTTTTAAAAATGTGTCATCTCCAACCATTTTTCAACCAAGTTTGACTAACTTCCCAGTATCTGTTGCAGAAAAAAAATGCCCCAAGCGCGATCCTTTCACTGCCATGTTTCACTGTGTGGATGCTCTACTGAGGTCTATGTGCAGCTTTAGTTCTAATTGTCCTCCAGAAGGATTTTGCATGATTTTCTCACGGGAGCCATTCTGCCAGATTAGGTGGATGGCTAATTCTTTTTTACCTTTTTTAGTTGTGCCATTTCTTTTCAAAGGAGGATAAATAATTAACCAAATGCAGTTTAACAGTAGATCTGCAGACTGTATGCTCTTTAATGCTGGATTGAGATGTGTAAGAAATTCTACACCTTGCATAGAATCCCCGTCTCCCTGAAACAGCTTTGTGGCAGTGTTGAGGGCACCATAAATTCTGATTTGCGAATGTTCCCCTGCTGCTTTCTTCTCTGTCGGTAGCGAGCCAGGAGCAGAGGATTACAGCCCACCTCAGCACTGGAATGCCTCGTGGCTTCTTTAGCACAGCTCCCATCACCTCCAAAATACCACAGCTGGAGGCTTTAGAACTGAGAGGCAGTGGGCCACACAACTGTCGACTTTGCAATTCATTTATGATAAACTTAAGTCGGTCTTAATCTTTGCCTGACGCTGCATGTAGAACCAGTGTTTGGAACAACATGTTTATCTTACAGGGAAGCCAAGAGTGGAGCGTGAGCCAAGGGAAGGCACCCGTATACAAAGATAACTCTGGATATCTCCCTGTCCCTCATGGTGCTTCTCTGAAACTAGGTGCACCGCTACCTATATGTGTCTGGGTGCAGGGCCGTAGCAGAAATTTATTAGCCCTGTGCGGTGGGTAGGTTTCAGGAACAGGGCATTAAATTTTCTTTTTTTTCCAGTGCAGTGTTAGAGCATCTAAATTCCCGCAACCTGTTACTTTATCGGTTAAAAAAAAGCCTTGCTGCAGAGAAATCCTCATGATGCAGATCTAATGAGAACAAAGTCAGAATGCTGCATCTGCAAAGATGAAGGAAGACCAAACATTTTTTCTGCATAGTGAGATTTAAAAGCGAGGCACAGTGTTTTTATCAAAGCAAGGTAATGAATCCTGTTTTTACTCAATCAGGTTCAAACTTAACTTATTCTGAGTTGCTTTTTTGCATTAATTTTCTTGGTTTGGCAACAAAGTAGGTTATGGAAAAAATAAAGCAGAGGTTGCATATTTACACCATAGTGTAATACAATCATCTCAGCCATTCATGGGCAAACACTTTAATCCTCTCATCCTTGAATAAAAAAAAAAAAAAACAAATCTGCACAATGGGTTTGATGACTCAATGTTACTCATAGAAACCAAACAGTGAAAGCACTGCGGGGACTACAGCTGTTTGGTCAACCTATTCATCATATTGTTACAATTGACTCCGCCAAGAGCTGTGACCCTCCCGCCCACCAACAGTAAAGAAGACATAAGAGTCATGAATAGGTATTGAAGACATGCCTGCTAATACTTTTTTTTGTCAACAACAAATAACGCTTTATGGTTGTAAGAAAGAGACAGAATTATCAATTTATACCAATTCATGGACAGGTGGATGATTGACAGGATTTTATCAGCAGAATTTGATGAACTTATCTGTGAAAACCTAATGCCTGGTTTTCAAACGTTAATGTCTGAATGTTTTATGTTTTTTGTAGGCTATTCTTCTGCTCATATTCTGCAGTCTGGAGTATCTTCTACTGTTTGGGACGATAAATCCCATGAATGTCGCCAGCTCAGTTCAGTTCACTCTTAAACATGTGGATAAGCTCTTTTTCCAGAGGAATCATCTTATTGTATGCTTTGCAGGTTAAATACTCTGATTGGCTAAAAAGTTTCTCTCTATTATTTTCTAGGTTATTTTAGTGTCTCTTGATTTAAATTCAAACCACAGCTCAATGTTTTTTTCCCATTCTAATTGTTATTGTGTTATCAATGAGACTAGTTTTTGCAACCTGTGAATGTCAGGAAGTTTAAATGTGCCAATTTATATGCATTTCTTTAAAGGGTAACTTTATTTTTTTTTCTTGGCCATAATGACGAAAATACTTTTTCCTGCTGACTGCTGAGTTACTGAGAAGCTGATAAGCGCCTCTATTTCAGGGCAGATTTTTAATATTTCACTGAGGCTCACTGTAATGCTATTATAATACAAGCTCGTCTTGTGACAGCATCCATCTCATGAATTTAATTGCATGGCTTTATCGCTACATCTGGAATATTTGTATAATATTTTATGGAAAGCTCTGAATCCACTTTTTTGTTTATGCAATTAGAATAAAAGTTTCACAGATTAGAAACTGAATTTATTAGTGTAGACAGTGTGCAAGAAATAAGTTCTAATTTTAGTTCCTGTAAATCAAAATTACCTCTTATTAGTAATCCACAGTCACATAATATTATACCAAATATATTTAATTGTGTGTCCTCACATACAGATGAATGTTAAGAAGGGGTTTAGGCTTTGTTTATTGATTTTAATTATTTTTTTCGGGGTTAAATACTGATGTTGTATGATAAGATGTGATTTGCAGTTTTCATGCTAATTCCTTCATTTTTTGTTTTTGGCTCAGGCTAGGTAAGATTCTTCCACATCGTAATTACGATTTGCTGGTTCTTCATCAAGTTGGGGCAAACTACAAACTGTTTTCACTCAGTTAGGAGCATAAAATGACACTGATTGGGTTTGTTTGCGGAAACACTAAGCATTAGTTCTGGGTAATTTCATTGAAACTATGGGGCTGGGGCTCACACTCCAGTCCAGGTTTAAATAATTTATGCTTTGTTTTGTTTGTCAATTACCATAACTCCACCTGTCAATCAGTCTTTAAGGCTCATAAGCAACTGACCAATCAGCCATCCCGAGTTGTTCTGAAGTGAAACAGTCTTTCCTTGCAGGATTAGCCTAACTTCCTCTTTCTCTCTGTCAGTTTTTTGAAGAATTTGCGTAGAAAGGCATAGCAGAACTTGGAATTTCATAAAAAAAAAATTAATAAAATGATAAAGGTGGGAAGCATGCAACTCAGACACACACCGAAGTATCCACAGCAAAAATAAAAATGGAGTATATGTAAAACATAAGCATTTCTATCTGTTAATGTTGATTCTTTCTTTCACTAACTTGAAATAACTTTACTGCCTTGATGCAGGAAAAAAAATGCCGCCTGTTGTCATATCTTCAAGTTTGCTAATCAAGCAAAAAGTGATATTAAATGCCTCAGGAGGCAACGCTGTGCTTCACTATGTCGCGGTTAAAACTATCCCAAGTTTGTTGGAGATATGCTAACCCTGGCTTGCATTTCAGTGATCTTGCATTAGCAGTCACATCAGTTCTAAAGATGTCTTCAACAGGAACATTAAGACTGCCTGTTTTTCTGTGTTGCTACAGCAAGAATAAAAGCTTCATAAATAGATTCATAGAGAATCACAGGGTTAATGTTTAACCACTTTGAACACACAGATTCCTTATAATGAGGTAGTTTAAAACCAAATACCTAGCAGCTCAGTGGCTAACAGCATTGTGTAATTGTTTTGGTAAAGTAATTTGTTTATTGTCTCGCTATTGTTTTCTTTTTTTCCCCTGAAATTAGTTTCCTCTTATCTAGATGTTACCAGCCAGTATGTTGTGTAGCTTGCCACCATTAGTGTGTAAAAGTGTGTATGAATGGGTGAAGGATTTAATGCAAAGTGAACTGTGTTGGGTTCCTCAGAGTCGGATTTGATAAAGTACATATCTTTCAAAGAATGAGATGATGTGGTTAATTAAAACCTGTTGTACCCCGCTCATGTATCTTAAAACTATCAGGTCATTCCCAGTTTATTAAGGTTTTATCAGGCAAGAAAACCTAATGCAGATGAATCATCTGGCCCTGCAGCTTATTATTGTATATCAGTGTAATACATGCAGACATTGGCCTGACAGGTGGCCAGAAAGAAAAGAAAAATGAAAATGGCTTTAAGCATAAGAGAAATTTTGAGCAAAACATTTTAAACTAATTAAGAAAAACCTAGCAATTGAATTAGCCCCATAAATATCCATAAAGTTTTCTTTTACTTAATATTTATGTGCGTGTGATGAAGAGAGGCAGACCTACATTCATTAGCATTCATCATCCAAAAATGTCACTGGAGTTTGAGTATAACCAAAAGCATAAACTAATTGAAGCATTCAGAACCTCATTAATATGCTACACCTTGACAGTTAATGCTATTGAAATCATGTTGTTGTGTTTTTTTTTTGTTGGTTTTTTTTGCATGACAATTGAGCTGTATTTAATCCATCTGCTCATGGTTTTTTAAAAGTCGGCTGGGGAAATATGAACATGGGAGCCAATATTCAGTCTGTTTGATAACACCATTGCCTGGTTTTGCGTCTGGCTGCATCACTTAGTCTCACATTTGCACATTTGTCACATCCTGCAGAGGGTTTGTTTGTGGTTTTTGGGGAATTTCAAACTGAAATACAAAATAAAAAAATCATATCTTATAAATATGCTCTTCGGGATGACAAAATGCATTTTAATTCAACCACTCTGAGCCATATTTCATTATGGAGCTGCTGCTGACTGAATTAATTTGGCCATAACGAATGCATGTGTGTTTATGTGCGGGTGTACATGCGTTGCACTCAATGCCACTGCTCAAGTCGTAAAATGAATCAGATCTGCTCTCTAAAAGACTGGGTACCTCTCTCCAAAGAGGGACTCGTAAAAGAAAGCCCGACATGAAATCCATTATACTTAATTCCCCAAATCCATAATACCCTCAGAGGTCTTAATCTCCATCCCATTCTTATATAAATTAGCTTCCTCGTATCTGGCAGACAGAGCTTTCTGTTTCGACACCAGATGCCCAGACCTCTATACACTCAGTTGGGGGAAATTACCACCATTACACGAAACAGCCATGATCTTTTCTTTGGCCAGCTGAAAAACAATAGACCTTCAGGGAAATACACGTATTCTCTGAGTGGGCAGAGAACTGTTCTAACTTATTTAAAAAATAATTAGAAATCCTTTTTCTTCACCTTGAATTGCTCTTTCTTCTCACACTACTTCAATGCAAACCAGATACATAAATCTTAATGGAATCCTTATTGGCTTTTCTGCGTTCATGAATGAAACGTTGTGCTAAATTTTGAATATCAACTGATATTGCAACGACAAAACGCATCGACAGGACTCCTTTCACACTAAGACTCAATCAACCAGAACCTGGAAGGTCTATGTAAGTTCTCGAAGAGGTACTCTGGGGTGCATTGTGAACTCAGTGCACACATCATTATGTGTAATTAACTGTGAGATTTCCCCAAGCTTTGCCAAAGACTTCTGTAATGAGATAGTGGTGGTCCATTATCATGGTGGCAGCATGTCAGGGTCCTGGGAGTGTGGATGTCCCACCAGTGCTGTGGCTGCAATCACAAGGATCTCATCAAGCAGCTGAGATAAACAATCTACACTGTTTATGTCAACAGATGCACATAAGATAAGGGGGGTTTCTGGATGAAGAAAACAAATCAAGTAATTATTCAAAGAATTTTTTCCCCCATTTTTAAAAAATGACTGTAATCTGGATGAACTACAACCTAGGCCTCTTTGAGTGGACCCAGTAATAAACTGCAGGTAGCAGTTATGCAAGAAATATGACAAAATAAGCTTTAACAGCCAAGAAACAGAAAACATTTCCTCCACTTTTATATTATAAATCTAGAACAAGCATCCTTGCCTAGTTTTGTGTAAATGAAGAAGTAAGTAACATAAAAATGAAAATATATAACCATGTCTTTTATTTATTTTCTGTGAGTAGATTTGTTTTCGGATTGGTTCCCTAAGCAGATCATTCAGTTTCACTCTGGAACACAAGGATCTACAGGAAAATATGTGTGATTTGTGTTTTAGTGCAATGTTAGAATCTCAAGCTAAAAAAAAAAAAAAATGAAAAACTTAAAGTTAAGTAAATTCATTATTCAAAAGTGAGACTCCTGTTCTTAATCTTCACAACTTGTATTTGCCAACAGGAAAGGACCTTTCCTTCACGTCTAGGATTTTACAAGGTTAAACACAAGGACTCACATTAAAGAGGGACCTCTGACCATTCATGGGAAGAAACATGTTCCATTAGAAACTGAACTTTAATCATTTTGAGTGAATCTGCATTCATGTTATGTGATATCAATGCATTGATCTGAAAATGAGTCCCACTTAATCGAAACTGAAACTAATGCTTTGAAACTGAATGTGTTTGTTTTGAAAATGAATTTGATCGCATTGCAATTTCAATTTGTATTTTTTTTTATATATAGTTCTATTATTCAATTTCAGTTTGGAATTTTTTTTTCTGTGTGTCAGACAATCTCTACATTGAGCCAAAGAGTGATCAAACACAGATTCACTGATTTACAGTAGGTTAAAGGTACTATATGCCCCTTCCAGCTGCAGCAGGGGAGCTTAGATGTCTTAACCATGTCAAATGATCAGGTGTAAGAAGTGTCATGTTAGAGGAAAATTAAAAAGATAGGCTTGGGCAAACCTAACACCTGTAGCTAATAGCTTAAAATGCTACAGTAAATTAGCATGGTATGCCGCTGGTGTCGCTTTTTCTGTCTTTACTAATCGATACGAATGACATGGTATTTAACTCTAAGATCATAAATGCTCCAGTGCATTTGACTTGATGTAAAATCTTAAACTGTGAATATGTTTGATGACTCTGTAACTTATGGAATGTCTGTCCAAATAGACAAACTTTTTGAACTGGAATTAAATATAGAACTAAAACTAAAAAAGAAAGAATGAATTTGTGCAACAAAATATGCTTTCAAAGTTAAAATCAAAATCAGTTTTTAAAGTGTTGAATTCAGTTTCAAATTAATGCACTTCATGCATTTGATTTCAAATAACAAGGACAGATTCATTCAATTTCTGTTTTTGAGAGCAAAGTTTCTGCCAATTTAGAAAATTTATCTCATGTTTCGTGTTTAAGCCAAACTTCCATATATTTAATGATTATTTCTAATGTGGAGCTTTTTTCACCACTGAAAACGCGTGTATCCTTTATTTTTTGACATTTAGGCATTAATTTATTTAGTCTTTTTACATAACAAATATGTTCACATCTATGTTTCCTGGTTATTCAGAATGGAAATATGTATGAATATGAATGCAAGTGTGAGACAGGTGTTCTCAACGTTAGATTGAATCTTTTATATTCCCATTTTTGTTCTTCCTGGTTTTGGTAACAATCAGTACTTATAGCAATGTATATCAAATATAGGACTGATGTACAGTATGACCCTGTGAAAGCAGGTATTCCTGATAAAACCTTGTTAAGCAGGTGCTGCACAAAGGGTTTAAAATAGGCTACCTCGGTTGCTGCTGTGAGCTGTGTGTCACAGCCTCTGCTTCCGCTCCAGCTGCTCACTGTGTTGATAAGCAGGCCAAATCAGCGGGCCAAGCCATAATAATTTCAAACTGTTATCAGTGCACTGACATGCATCTGTCCCTTCCACCTCACATAGTATCTCCACTTTTCTCCCTCTTTACTTTCCATAATGCCTCACTGAAGCCCTTCTCACATATTGGATAAAGCATTGCATGCTAAGATACTTTACTGAAGGGGTGTTGCTAGGCAGAATTTGAAAATGATGCATAAAGTTAGTTGGTTGTTTCTTATTTGCTCCAAAGAAAGGCATAAAAAGAGGGGCTGTCAACGAAATATGTCAAAAAATAAAGGCTGGTTTAACAGCAGTGGCAATTTAAATTACATTTTTTGGGGGGCTTTTGTTCTTTTCCACAGCTAATTAAAGCAGTACTCCTTGGCAGTTTTTTTTTTCTTCCTCTGCTTTCTGATTTTCTTTTAGGCATCCGTCACTTTACTGCTCTTATATCCCCACTCTAATCATTAGTCTTAAAATCTTGCCACAGATTGTTAATTGGATTTAGGTCTTGATGATGTGTCATTCCAGCAGATTAATAGGCTGTAATCTAGATTATTCCACAGTAGTTATAGATGTATTTGTTGGCCAGCTCTACAGATGGAAGCTGATCCTTTGCCTTATTTACTACCTGATTTTCTAACAGGGTGTCTTTGTATTCAGCTCAGACAATCTTCTCCTGAATAATGACCATGTCCTTGCTACAAAGACACACCCACAGCGTGATGCTGCCACTGCCAGGGTTTACCTTTGGTATGTAGGCTGAGGATGTCTACATTCAGCAAACTGCAAATTGAACTTTTTATTTCACACTTTCTTTCAAAAAGGCCAAACTTTCAACCCAGTCTCTGTAACTCCTCCAGAATTGCCACGAGGGCCTTTATGCTGCTTCATAATGCTGTTTTTTCACTAATGTTTACAACCTCTGGATAAAGCAGCACCACTCTCCAAAAAATAGTTTCAAGTTCAACTCTTAAGGAGGCCTTCTTCCTCCAACATTGGGGACACACAAAGCAACCCAAAGCCAGAATTTTTGTCAGATGTTTTCTTTTTTAGCCTCTGAGTTCTGATTTTGTGTTGGGGCATCTGTCACAGACTGTTTTCTCGAAAGTCGTAGTGGGACAACGAGGACTGGTGAAGCGTGTGTGCGTAATGCGCAGTATTGGATAACCAGCGGGGGGTGGGTGGTGGGGGTGGTGTGCCACAGTTTGAAACCAGGAAATAAAAACAACATTCCAAAGAGAATAATGCAGCAGGAGGAGGAACTCAGTTCTGCAGACGTCCCCCTGGCATTGCTCGCCACAGCTTGTGCGTGTCTGAGAGCGCCTGGGTGCCTCTGCCAGCTTTTCTGCCTCTCTGTGTGATGGTTATGTACACACGCTTGTCCTGCAGCACCAGAGTGAATCACACACTTCGAGTCACATAATTAACCGCATTTTCCAATGATTCTTGTCATGTTTTCAAAGAGCACGCATTAAAACTTTCTGCTTTCCGGCCATCATACCCCCCCCCCACTCTCTTTACTCTCACCCTGATGCTATTACATCTCCGTCTCCTCTTAATCGCTCAGACTTTCAAACACCTCCCTCTGTAATTATTTCCTTCCCCAGCTTCCCCCTAGTTTTATTATATCCTCCACCTTCGCTGTCCTTCCCCCTTTGTTACTTCTTATTTAATCTTACTTCATTTTTACCCCCACCCCACCTCCACACATATCCACTCCTCATTTTTTTCCCCCTATTCTCTCCACTCTGTCTGTCTCTGTTAAATGGGTGCGCTGACCCCATTACAGGGTGCCGGTGTTGCCGAGCGGCGAAGAAAGAGGAGGCGAGAGAAGGAGGAGTAGGAGGAGGAGAAGATGGGAGGACGGATTGCGTTTTGTGTGTTTGAATGGGATGATTAATGAGCGTTGCCTCCAGAGGGTGTTATCCCCGCTCTGGACCAGTAGGGACACCGCTGGGGTCACCTCTGGGTCACACATACACCAAGGCTGTGAGCTGATATCCACACAAAGGCTTCAGCACTCTGCAAACAGCACACCTCGCACTGCCATCACTGCTGACATTATCATTAACAACGCCGGGACAGTGGGATCAGGGGGCCACAATAGCAAACACAACCCAGCGGCTGGGAGTGTTCACAGTTCACCAGGCAGTTGTTATGTGACTCAGTGCTGCTGCTGCTGCTTTGGGACACATTTCCTCCTCAGGCTACTAAGGCTTCCCCAACAATTAACTCGCAAACATCATCGATTTAATTTGATAACTTCATTACATCCCTGATTGAATTTTTAAAACCTTGACATTAAATGCTGTGTTTGTCAGGCAGCTTCTTTTTTTTTCTTTTCTTAATAATCAAGCATTGTTTGTCATGATAATTATTTTTCCAATTATAGTGTTCAGTGGAATCTATTTAATGCTTTCTCTGAGGGCTAAGAAAGAGGAATTCTCTTTAACTCCCTCCGAATCCTCCAGCAGAAATGAAATTACTAAAATCAAAGACGTTTACTAATGCGTTGTGCACACAGCGCTGTCCAAAAGTCTGAAGTCACTGCACACTTCTTTATCAGATGCATTGCAAATGTCTTTGTGTCCCTAAACTTTTTGAAAACAACTTCACCTCATACCACTAAAATAGTGTTGGCTATTTTATGTGTGATTTTAACGGGAAAGGCCATTAGAAAATTCTGTATAACACTTAATAAAATAGAAAATTACTAATGATTTTGATTAGAAGCTATACTATGTTTGTACATACAGTAACCCCCTTCTTACATTGATTCCCCTAAATAAAAGCCAGTTTGTAGAACTGCCTTCTGCTACAGCTAAAACAATTTCTATATTGACTTTCACTTTATTATCTGCAACATAGTTTGATTTTGATATGGTTGTATGAATAGCAATGATAATCACGGATAATCAGTTATTTTAGGTCTGGTCCATTCTGTCATGTTTGAGGCTACGTATTAGGGTCCATGTCCTTCTGGAATGTGAAACTCCATCTCAGATGTTTTATCAAATCTTTTGCATTCCATAACAGGGTGAATTCAGCCCCATAAATATTTACATCAACTCTGATCCCACTCTAAGACTGACTAGAAGAAAAGCAGCCCCAAAGCATAATTCTACCAGATGATGTGTTCAGGTTAATATACCACGTTAGATTTCACCTTGTGTTTTCTGTATGAAGATTGATTTCCCTGACCAGAGAAGATGTTTTGCTACATCTTTCCCATGGTTTGAAGCAAACTGCAAGGATGCCTTTTCTTCAATAAAACAAACAAACAAAAAAAAAAACGATTTGATCACTGATGTTCACTAAAGCCTTCACAGATTAGTAGGGTTTAGAGTTCCATGAAATCCCATATAGGATAAAAATTTACTCATCAGGTTACTCCTGCACAGATTTGTTGCACTGGATTTATCTTGTAGCTGCCCAGGCATCAGAACAGAGGACCCAGAGTTCAGGCAAGACAGATAGTGGAATAACTTAAAAGCGTTTATTAAAATGAGCAGGTCTGCAGAAGCAGGGGCTAGGGCGTCTATCACAGGAAGTTCTACGGGAGAGAAACACAGGCTAGTGACCATGATAACCTAATGGAGGATGATCAGGAACGCGTGAGTCACTAACCTGGTGAGACAGTTCAGTCCGTGCCCAGAGAATAAGGATGATTACAGCCCGGCGGCTGACAAGTCACAGCGGACGCTGCCAAAGAGTTTAAGATGCTGAAGTCTAGAAGGCTGCAGAACTGACAGGAGAACTGATCTGGGTAGACAAAGGAAGGCAGGATAATCCACAGGGCAAAGTCAAGAAGCAGATCCAGGTTCAGTCCATAGAAGAATCCAACAGGAGTCCGAAGACCAGGCAAACGGATCAGACAGGGGCAAGCTGGCTTAAAAGTCTGTATAGAGAAACAGGTCAGAATCAGACAAACAGAAGACTATTAGTAATGCTCAAAAACTCTTACACCAAAGGCTCAAGAATAATCTGGCACTAATGGCTGGGGCCAATGAGTTTAAATGGAAGCAGGAGCAGGTGGATCAGATGAGCAGTGATAAGAAACAGGGCAGAGCTAGAAAGGTGAACGAAATGAGCAATCAAGTCAGCAATCAGCCCAAGATAATGACAGTGGTGCCAGATCATCTAAGGAGGCAATTACAATCCAAACCCACTTTTCAGACTTCTATTTTTTAACATTGTTTTTGATATTTAAAACCCATTTTCTATCCCATCAGTACACTAAGCTGAGGTTGAGCCTTAAAGCAGGAACCATGGACTAGTGGAGGACAAATAATAAATGTTAGGCCTAAAAACAACATCAATTGGCTGAATAGTCTTTAAGAGGAGAACCTTTTACAAAAAGAAATTTGGCAATGACCTGATACAACACCTAAGCGATGCCTCACTTTTCATCTACTCTGTGCCCAGGCGTTCAGCTAAGAGTGTTTTTAGAAAACAGCTGATGTGTATTAGAATTTTTTCACCTGTAAAACTCCATTACCTCTGGTATTTTGAATTACTCATAAACAAATTGTGAATAAATTTTGTCTAAGATCAGTTTGCAGCTAAGTTGTCTGGCATTGTGAGACAGAGCACTGAGTATGTTCATTTATTAGGTTTAGAAACATTTTAATGTCTGGATGATTCAAATATACACATAAGTGCATCAAAACAAGCAACAACAAAAATCTCAATTCTAGAGAAGCTCACAGTTGGAGATTTTTATGAAATTTAGGCAAAAGAATGCAAAACTTTGACAAGATAAGACAACAGATAAGAACATTCTTAGTAAAGAAAATGGGACACATGCTGCACGGCGATAAACAGTGAGTGTAGATAAATGGTTCAGACATGGATGAATAAAGCTATTTCAATGATTTTGCCGTTCACAGAACGAAGTGTCCAAATATACACAGAGTGCCAAAAGAAATAACTGTATGGTGCAGAACAAAGCCACAAACCAACTCTGAATGGGTGCAATTTTCCAAAACAGAGATGATTCAACAGTGAAAATCCCCGCATGGGCTCCGGATCAATTCCGAAAAACCATTGTTAGTGAACACAGTCCACAAATACAAGTTAAAACTCGACTGTGCACGAGAGAGGAAGAGAGACAGGAAAATCAGATGGGAAAACGCTGCAGCCTTCAAAGGGTTCAAGCTCATTTTTGATGGTCTGAGGTGAAATGGAAAACTGCCCTGTGGTCTGATGTCTCAAAATTGAAATTTGTTTTCAAAGTCATGGACTCTGCTGTGTCCTTCGGGTTAAGAAGGGGAAGCACCATATGGCTTGTTACTGTATGCTTACTAAATTTAAAAACCAGCATCTGCGCTATGGCTGCAATGGTACATATGGCATCAGTGACTTGGACATCTGTGGAGGCTCCATTACTGTTCAACAATATGTATATACGTTTGGTGGCAACATATGCTTTAATGCAGATGTCCTTAAATTGAAAACCCTGGTTTAGTCTGACACATGGTAACAATTTAAGAGTATTTATGTATGCATATTATTTTTCTATATTATATTATGTGTATATTATCGCTCTCCTACCTAACTAATCAAATCACCACTCCTAATCACATAACCACAAGCTGTTAATTTTCATAGAACTGATAGGTGGAGTTAATGGTTGGGCTGCTTAACAGCAAGAAGGTTTAAATCCGAGGGTAGGCCTTTATGTGAAGAGATAGCACGTTCTAATTGTGTGTTTATAAGCTCTCCTCTTGTATTCTGGTCTTCTCACAATATACAAAAACATACACTTTGCTGGCTACTCTATATCACCCTTTGGAGTGAGCATGTTGATGCTTGTCAAGAGTTGGATTTAATCTACATTTGGAGAAAGGGGCAGGAAACACTCTGGCATTTACTAAGGTATACAAAATAGGTCAGTTATTGACTCTTCTGGGGTTAGTTTGAAAATTTTGCCCAATTTTGATTTTGAATTGACATTTGGCCATTCTGTGTCTTGTATTACACTCTAAGAACATTTTGTATTCCTTTGATAGGATTGCATTTAACTTCACATCCAAGATGCTTTTTATGATACAGTAGTGATGCAATTTTACTCATGTTTATGAATAAAAAAAAACATTAAAAATGTTTATGTTCACATTTATGAACTTTTTGCAAAAATATACAGTTCAATCCAGTAAATTCGACTTAAGGAAATATGAGAAGAAAATATTTTTGTTTTTCTATGTTGCTTGAAAACATGATACAACTGGATTTTATACTTTTATAAATATGACACTTTTCATTAAAATGTACCATGTATGGAGAGCATTTAAGCTAACTATGTTACTTCCTAAAAATATGGAAAACTGTATTACTTAATAAGGAAATCTGTAATAGAACAATTTATGTATCCAAGAAATACCTAAAGACACAAAGTAAAAGAGATCTGTCCTCTTTGTTTTTCATACTTACAGGGTTGAAAATGAACTATAACTTAAATATAAGGGATAAAGAAAAACATTCAAATTGCTAAAAAAAAAAACGCCATTAAAGGGGTCATCGCTCAAAGGTATAGAAGAGGTTTTTCACAAATTTTTGAAAAGACCCATACTCTCCACTTAAAAAAAAAATGCACATGCACAACCCTGTACCCATTCCCGAGAAAGAACACCTATTAAACACATGCGAGAGTGTGCACAAGCCCGTTTCTCCTCATGCACGCTCTGTTTAAAAGTTGCTGTTTGCATCTCTCACACAAGCTTACTGTCCCAAAAAATAAGCAACTTTTCTACTAAGTCAGACTCACCACAGGTAAGTGAAAATTGGTACGAGCACGAAGGACGGCCTTATGTAAACATATCACCAGAATGATTGACAAGTAGGAGGACAACTTATTTTGATGATCTACCTGGAAAAAGAACATCCTCCACTTTACCTTTTAAGAAAAAGTACTGAATTTTAACAGGAATTTTAAAAGCATCATTACTGCAACTTTTAGCCGCTAGGGGCACTAGACCTGCAACTTTCAGGTTTAGTGCCCCTTAAACCAAATGGCAACACTGTGGCTGTGTCCTAGATGCCTCAATCACTATATATAGTGGGCACTATATAGTGGACTTTACGGTGAACTCAGTTAACTTAAGGTTTGGACAGATGATCACTACTTTTCGCTCCCCGTAGTTCTCATAACTCCACCTCCCTCCACGTTGATGCGCCATCTTTGTTATTTGTCGCCACTATCGGGTAGCACAGCCGTAGGCAACAGCCCGCCACTGTGACAACAAATTCCATCATGCTTTAAAAGGAGCTCTCTGCGCAAAGCATTCCGGGATATATCTGCTCATCCACTGACCATGGAAGATCACTGCTTCTCAAGGTGCATTGTGGGAAATTTCAAGTCCACTACTTTTTCATCCACTAGACTCAAGAGACTCATCTAAAACGGTGTAACTACTATATAGTGCCCATTATAGCATTAGGGCAGACATTTGAACGCAGCCTATACCAACAGCGTGACTATTGGTAAGCAGAGACTGCAGTTGCTTACGGGCCCCCGACCTCTTAGGGGCCCCGTCACTGACACCTGGTTGGCCCCCTACACACTTGTGGTCTAGGATGTCTCTTTGCGGATGTAATGGTGCAAAAAATTCCTCTTAAACCCACCTAAAAGTAAGATGATTATTATTTATACCCTAACACATGGTAGATTTCAACATGATGGTGAGCCGTTTAAATATGACACCAATAGCAAAGCAGACAGTGGTACTTTTAATTACTATGTTAATAACTGGATATAGTTCGACTGTTTGTCAAAAAAACACTCATATTATATATTTCAAACCGCAATAAAGATCTTAAAAGTACGATGTACTTGAGTATTGCTGGAAGAAAGGAAAAAGCTTCCCAAAATAAACATGTTATTTCAAAGAACCGAAGAGGGAGAGGAGGACGTTGCTGCTACAGTGAGTAAAGATTGCGACCATGAGATGAATGGAGAAAGCGTGGGTGAGGAGGGGAGCAGTGAAGCTCAAGGTAGCCCGATAAGACTGATCTTACAGCAGAATATACTAAAGTATATCCATGTCTAGTGAAGGTGAAGAATGATGAAATGATGAAGTGTGTATATGTATGGGGCACATTTCGGGTCGGTTGTCTAGGGTAGCAGCGGGGGTGGATAGGGTGTTGTACTTCATATGGGGCCCACCCAGATAATGTTAAACAGCTGCCCTCCATGTTATGGGATTCCTTACTGGCAAGCTTTTGCTCCTGTTGCTTCAACTTTTGTGGGATCAATAGTGAAAACACTGTTGTGCCGATTCCTAATAGCCGTTTTTCTTATGGATGTCAGTACAAGATGGAAATGGACATGGATGATCAAAACAGACACTACAGCCCTCTAAAAACGAGCTAGTGCAGGGCAAGTGCTGTACACTGACCTGATAAATCATTTATTATAGCTCAAATTAAGCTAAAACTTGCTTTATAAGTCACATAATGTGTTAGGCAAATGAGAAAATATATTAACATAGCATCATCCTATTTTTGTGTATCACAGGTTGAACACAAAATCATTTGATCCTCAAACAGCTAATATCATTTCTCTCAAACTTTTATGAAACTTTATGTTGACATCCAGAAATAAAGCAGAGATTGGCTAAAAATGTGAGGTGGTCCTAGAAAAACCTGCAGCACTAGACACTATGTAGTAATTGTGCCCCGTCCTCCTTCCTATTTGTATTTGTGGCAGTTTGCAAGCATAATTTGCACAGTGCAGAATGAATTGTGAGCCACAAAATCTACAACCTGTTACAAGGTGTACCAGCTTCCCAGGCATTGCAGTTATTCTTCTGTATTTGACAAAGGCAGTCTTTGTGGTGCTATCTCACTCCAACCCCAGCATAACAACTTCCGTTGTTTAGTATAGTGTGCAGTGTAATGCTCTTTGAGGCTGAAATGATGAATGATGAACCAGAAAGAAATGCTCCTTGTTCTCCCCTGCAGAGAGAGGAGATTGCATCTATCTATTTACAGCACCTTGCAAAAATATTTTACCGCATTACAACCAAAAACCTTTTGAATAAACCAATAGGATGTAGTGCACAACTGTATAATAAATAGAAAATGAAAGACTGGGTTTAAAGTGTCGAACAGGTGGGCTTTATCTACTAATTTAGGGATTTCTTTGTCTTTGCTGAAAGAAAACATTTTCATAGCATGATACTGCCACTATCTATCTATCTATCTATCTATCTATCTATCTATCTATCTATCTATCTATCTATCTATCTATCTATCTATCTATCTATCTATCCACCTGCAGATTATGGATCAAATTATTGTTTATCTACCACTGAGTCTGAAACACCTGTAATGAATTATGCAAATCTTAATGTCAGTTGTTTTGATGAGTAGAGAGGATTTTCGAGCGTAGCTCTAGGCTCTTTTTGGAGGTGTGAATCCTTTGTTTGAAAAATGCTTTTTGGAGTCTGCCGTATGCCTTCATTTTTTATTTCTCTCTTTCATTCTGTCACCCCGCAGGACATTCTTCCTCTGCTTCTCCCTCTCGCTGTTTGTGCCTTTGTAGATGCAGTTCTTGTGTGTGCTTCAGCCACATGTGGACAGTTGATGGCAAGGAAATTTTCCTCATTCCCAGCAATGATGAGAGCCGATGGGAGACCAGGGCGTTGCTGTCGTGAGCTGCAGCAACTGATGTTGCTGCTGCAAATCATTTTAAACTATATTAGGCCACCAGCTCACCAATTCTTTACAACTCTATAATCAGTTTTGTTTGTTTTGTTTTGTTGTTTTTTTTGGTTGAAAACCTTTTAACATTACAGCTTCAAATTTTGGTAAGATTATCCTATTTAAAAATAGATCAAACTGCTGCAGACAGAAATGGCTGAATTAAAATGAATACCCAGCAAACTCCCCAAAACTGAAGAGACATGCAAATTATGCCTCTTTCCAAACCAGAAGAGGTTTTTAAATATTGCAATATAAATGCAGCATTATCACTTTTACAGCCCCAAGTCTTTGCCTCCTGCTACACAAATAATGGTTTTGTTAAAGACCGACACACACACACACACACCCCAGCGTACACACACACCCACGATCATACACATAGATTAACCAGTTGTTGTGCAAGAGTTGGTCTCAATGGAAGCTTCTTTTTTTTACTCTCAGTTCTTTCCTTTCAACAAGTATTCTTTTCAGTCCTTATTACTTTAATACACCTCGCTGCCTTCAAGCTCTCTTTCTTTTTCTCTCATTTCAGCCTCATAGAAACACTGAAGCGTGCATGCTCACCTTTTCCTTTTTTCCATCTGCCTCAGTCTATTTCACAATGGGTTTCTCAGAATCTTTCTCTTACTTTCTTTCACTCACGGTCAAACAGAAAATCAGAGAGGCTGAATTGGATGCCCGGCACCTGTTTACTGTTTATCTGTGGGTGACTGCTTTATGAACACTGGACTGGACTGGAATCATATTTTTTCACCTTACCATGATAGTGGTCAAAGAACTTGGATATATTTTTTACTGCTTCTGCTGTTAGTTTGTTTTAATAAATTTTACTTTGAGTTTAAATTTTCTTTTTCATGCATCATCTATAAACGATCCCTGTGCTTTATTGGGATTTTAGATCAACACAATGCAATGCATTAATGATAAGATGGGGAAGAAAGGACCCATGCATTAAAATAAACTTATTGCAAAACCAGCCAGGAGACTTTTAGAACCATGCCTAAACTAGCTTTGTACAAATAGAGATTTTAAGATTTGCTGAAGATTCCTAATTTATTTCAGGTCTGCACTTAGGCTGGACCAGTTTAACACTTTTATACCTCATGATTTGAACTATAAAAACACCTCTGCACCACTAACAAGTCTTCTGCAGTCTCTTTAAGTTTTTTTTTATTCTTTGAACTCCATCTATCTTTCCATATACTCTGAGCAATAGATCTATCCCTCATGAATAAATGAATATCTAAAGCATGATGCTGCCATCATCAGATTTTACTCTAGAATCAGGGTAATTCTTCGATTTTGTCCATCATCCATCTATCTATCCTGTCTTTATAAAGCTAATGTTCTCCAACTTAATTTAACTATTTAACAGAACAGCTTGATTAATGTTTAGATCATCATAATCCCATGTGGGCTCGACTATTCAGGTGAGGTCTGAATGTTCTGTAAGACTTTTGGGGGGCTAAAGAGTAAAGGCAAGCAAAAATTAGATAAATTCAAAATGTTTGGACAGTTTTCATCCAGTTCTCATTAAAATGCTTCTTTGTGATATACTATCACACGTTTCCAATAAAATAAATTAAAGTTTACCAATGTGCAAACTTTCTTCTTTTTCAGGGTGAATATGATTTAGTTCAAATATAAAATGTAATTTTTTTTTTTACTATGGTTCAGGCCTTGCTGTAATTAGAGAACAGAATCCCTGGTGAAAAACCAAATGAACTGCTAAATATCAATTACATTGGAGCCACAACTGGAACAAATTCAGCTTAAACTAAATTTAATAGACTGAATATTGTCAAGTCGTGAGAAGATTTTGTTGTAGAAAATTTCAGCAAAGCTCCCAAACCATCAGAACCTTCTTCCTTTTGTGGCTGCTGGAATAGTTCTGAAATAATGCACTCTGATTGTGGCGATGATTGTGTGAGATGTATCCATGGAAGCCTTTATTTCACAAATGAGGTCCCGCTCTCCAAATGAAGCAAAATCAAAGGACTCAGCGACATATTTGATTTCATAAACGCTTTTTTTTCCCGCAGCCTCCAAAAAAATCAACCTTATGGATTTTTTTTTTCCTAATTTTCTGGAAGCTCCTTTCTTCTCAGCCAGTCTTAGCTGAAAATGTTAGATGGCAAGAATAAAGCAAGATCACAATTTTGCAACACTTTGATCATATAAAACCAAACTTGCCAACAGTAATTAGAAGAAATAAAAAAAGAAAATGTCGTTCCAGTTTAGCAAACTATACCAGGCAAAAACATTGGTTTCTTTAAGAAGTGAAAACAGTGTACTGCATATTTCCAAAAAATATATATAGATTATAAAAATATGAAGATTTCTACTTATATTATATTATATCTCTATATTATATAGTATATTTTATATTGCTAAAACACTTTACAGTATAGTATTTCATTGTTTATCTTTTAAGTTATCATTGTAATAAATTATTGTTATATATTTTTCTAAGGTCCACATTTGTGTGATAATTTTTTCTATGATCTTTTTTGCTGCTGTAAACACCAGAAATTTCCCATTGGAAAGGGATTTTCTATTCTATTCTATTCTATTCTATTCTATTCTATTCTATTCTATTCTATAATTAACTTGTGGTACTTTTTAACACTGATTTCTGGCTTTAGTCATATATAAGTTTTACTCCAAAGAAAACCTTAAGAAAAAACTATTTTTGCACATTCTTTTTGATTAGTAGGATGATTATAGGGGAAAAATAATGAATTGTGACCTTTACACCGGACGGGCTGCAGTGGTTTACCGAGTCTGCATTTTTTTAGCTTCCCTATTCTTCCCCTTTCCTCCATTCATTTCATCCTTTCTTTTTTTTAATGAAATGCCTGTGCTCCAGCATGCTGCACAGATATTCATATTACTAACCAAATGAAGACTAATGACTTTGGCAAATGTGTAGTTTCTAATTCACTACAACTATCACATTTTTATATTCGCCCTTGAGGTGTTTTTGACCAAACACCTCCAGAATACAGATGCCCCCCGACGATTCATTTGATTTGCATTTTACTGTGTTCAGTACATTTTTGTGCAAAGTGAGCAGAGGAAGATTTAATTCATGTGAATAAAGATAAAGCAGGTTACATAACAAACATTATCAGAAAATGTTTGCACAGCTTAGTAAGATCAAGGTTTCTCAGTATAATGGATATCAAAATGTTGGGGTGAATTCCTGCATGACTTCAAACTCAGATTTTGAAACCCCTTTGTTCCCCATGTTTAGTTTGTTGTTACATTGGATTGACATTGCAATACATAACATGCTCTCCTATTTTAACATTAAAATGTCGGGGGCAAAGTAAAAGAAAAAAAAAATTACCCTCAGGCACCATCAGTAAACCCACCTGCTTTGCTTAGAGGCTACTAATAATTGTAACTGAACCATTTTTTGCAATGAGTAAATACACAATTTAATATTTTATCTTGCTGTACACATTACTTGCTAAAACATTGCACATAAAAGCAATATCGGATTAAAAGAACTCTATTTTAAAAAATCTTGTACGATATGGCTTCAATGTTGAGCCATAACTAGACACAAGGATCTCTCACATAGCCTATATATATAAAAAGTCAAAATGTAACTCGAGACAACACTGAAACATTTTCCCACCATCAGATTCTGCTCACACTAAAATTGTGATGAGGTGTGAAACAATCATACTGATTGGTGTAAACATTTAAACACGATTGTGCAATTCATGCACTGGTACTGCTGGAAGATTTGCAAATGGAAAGTCAGTGAATGTAACTCTAAGGTAGAAAAAAGGTCATGGTAAAGAAGTGCATGGTTCTGAAGAAAAACAAAAACAATCTGGATAAACAGCACTCCATGATGTAAATTAAATTGACATCTTATTTATAAATTATATATATATATATATATATATAGATTATATCTAATAAGAGTCTTACATTTTTGCATCTTGACTACAATATATAGTCAAACTTTTTTCAGAACAAAGATCACATGTAGCCACATAGAGGTGCAGTGCTGGTTATGCAGGTTTTCTTCCTCTTTGTTTTAATTAATACATGGACGCAAATAGTCAGTGCATAGAGACACTTGACACCTACCGTAGTTTGTTTTCAGAATTAGCAAAACACATAAAAGCTCATTCTTATGCATGTTCAGCACCCACAAACATCTTAAAGGTCATAGATCATGCTCTTTACGTTTTTACTACAGGCTTTTCTATGGAAATATTAGTTGTTCTCTTCCAACTTAGAAGAAAGACACTTACCTTTAATAAAAAAGCTACATCTGTAAAAAAGGTTTTACAGCCCTTATTAGCTCTAACAAGATATATCACTATGCAGATTGGGTACTAAAAAAGCCACGTCATCCCATCTGTAAGCAGAAATTACTGTACTCAGTCAAGGTGGGTGCTACCTAAAGACAGGGTTAATACTGCCTGAGGTAGGTAAATGGTGGCCATTGTTATGAATGTAAACAGAGGACCCATTCAGCCAGGCGAGATCAGAGAGTGTAAAACTTACTTGAATGTAAACTGCTGCAGGTTGAGGAGGAATCACCAGCGCCTGGGATAGGAACAACTGGATTTAGAGACTTTAGAAGGTATAAAGTCACTGAAAATTTGGTCACCAACCTTCTCACAATTTTTGAGTGGTTTGACCCAGGACAGGTAAAACGTAGGATGAACCCTCGTGGTCTGACAAAGCAGCCACCAGGTTCACCAACATGGAGATTGGGAAAGGGCTAATAAAACAAGGTGCCAACTTTCTGCTCTCTCCTGTAGTGGCAGGTCCTGGGTGGAGAGCCACACCTTCTGAACTACTGGGTTTTGTGGTGCTGGTAGGCAACAATTGGCGGCATGAGACTGAACCTCCACACTCCACTGCTCATCAACAGCTCAGCTGTAGAGGTGGTCAGCAGCACCAAATTCCTGGAGCTGCACATCCAAGACAACCTCAGCTGGACTATGAAGACCACTTAACGGGTCAGAGGGCACTGAAGCTTTTGTACTTTCTGCAGAGGATGGAGAGAGTGCACCTACCCCTGCCCATCCTTATGACCTTCTACAGAAGCACCACAAAGTGCGTTCTGAGCAGCTAACTCACTGTGTGGTGTGAAGGCTGCAGCGCCTCAGACTGGAAGAAGTTGAAAAGAATGGTGAGAACAGCAGAGAGGATCATTGGGGCCCCCCTTCCCTCCATCAAAGACATTTCATCCCAGCGCTGCGTGTCCCAAGCCCATCCCATCATCAGTGATCCCTCACACCCCCACCATGGGCTGTTCTCCCTGCTGCCCTCTGGGAAGAGGCTTCACAGCATCTGCAGCAGATACAGCAGATTCTGCAACAGCTTTTCCCCCCTGCCATCAGACAGCTGAACTGTTAAAAAAAACCTCTAAATTAATTCACAGACTCTGCATCACACTGATAACACCAAACCAAAAAGAACTCAAATCAAAAAATGTTTTCCCACCGCATTTTTACACCATATATATTTGTCTTTGCACTGCTCTTAACTTCCATATAAATGCGTTTTGCACAGTTTTCTATTTATCCCATTTAATTATTTGATCACTGCTGCACTTTATGAAATGGAAATGTTCATCTCACTGCTAAGCTGCTGATCATTTACTGTCTGAAAACTTTACAAAATCCAGAGGGAGGCCATCAACAGGATTTGGCTTGATTGCACTGGGTACTGGCTGCAACGACCTTCTTGATGTCAGAGATTAGAGTTGGCTACCAAAACCGGGTCTGTACAACTTGAGTAGTTTTGGTGACTCCAGGATGACTGAACAGATGCAAGTTGTGACAGTGATTTTTGAAAAAACAAATCTAGCTTGACAGGCTTCTGTTTAAAGAAAGAGACATTATTCTTGTGGAGAGAAAAGGATAAGTGGGTGATTTTTGGAAAGTTTTGATGCTTTGACTCTAATTCGTACAAATATGAAGAAATATCTTTTTATTTTTATTTTTTTTTTACATCTGGTACACAGAGATTGCCTGGATAGCATCTTTTTTCTGCCACAGATTTACCAAAGAGTGGAGTGACAGATTTATTTTACAACTCCAGTAGCAATTTAGTACTTGGTCTATATTTTAGATGTTACTCTCAGTTTTTTAAGCTGCAGTATTATATTTTTGAGGTGGGTGGGGTCCGTCAGTGTGACTTTCTGAGCTTCTTGGTCTTCCTCAGTGTTAAAGCCATTTCCCACAACTCTGAGACAAGCTACAGCTCATTATCCCACTGCAAGGCAACCCAGAGGGTGGATTGTGTCATGAGAAAAGGAGTGTTCGCCCTCTTAGTCAAGGTAGAGGGGTTATTTGAGCCTTATGTCCAGTTTTAGAGAAGCAAAAACACCTCAAAAACCACCGTTTTACCGTGGCTTTGAAACATGGACTCTCTTTTTCCACAGACTCTTGTGTTGTTCTTTCAATTCTTAGGCTGAAGTTATTGTTACTTTGTAACTTTTTCCCAGACATTTGGCTCTGTCTTCTCTCCTGGGAAATAGATTAAAGTTGTAGCCTATCCCCTGAGAACAATGTGAGACAGCTTTCTTGTGACAGGACTTTTTGCTGATTGGATCCTTGTGTTCTTTATTTAGCTGATGATGCCTCTGTGATAAAGTTTTCTTCTTAAATCCCTGTGAACAAAGCTGTGTGTATTGATCCTTTGATGGTGTCATCATTCCTCGTCTGACTGATTCGACTTTTAACGAAACCGATCCAATTCCCAGTGTTTCACAAGGCCTTGCTACACTCTCATTTGACTCTTCAAAAGTCTTTTTTCTTTCTCCTTGGTATAGCAGTTGACTTCTCTTAGCTGTGATGCCATGTTTCCGATTTTTGGCATGCAGTTTTTTTTTTGCTCTCCTTGAAAGTGGCGTTAAAGCTGTATTTATAGAAGAGAACAAAAGGCTGCAATTAGACATACTTGAAGAAGCCTCTAATGAGAGGAACCAACTAGATTCTCATCTTTTGTGGAAAACAATGGAGCATTTAAATGTTTGATACTGAGTCTGACAACATGACTTCAAAACTTAACATTTATTACATTTTATATTAAAATGGTCTAAAATGTCACAAAACTTAAAACATTGTAACAAACCAACTGTATACAGGGTTTTTTCCCAAAAAGCCCCCATGGATCTATGATCCCTCTTGACATCTAATAGGATCTTCTGTTATTCTTGGAAACATTTAAACCCACATGCAGATTTTGATAGGTAAAAAAATTATTTTTTAAAGCCAGACTATCAATAACTGAAAATCAGGAAACTTCGGTTTGTTAGTATCGGCAACATCAGGGGGGAGAACATTTTATTCAGATGAGGTGGGACTATTCAAGACTGAATTTTACATTACTAGAGCTGGTAGACTTACAGACTGGGCATTGAGGGAATAAATTAGAGTTCTTAGAGGTGGCACGAATGGCATATCTTTGTTTTGAGAAGCTGGAAAGAGCTCTCATATGTCTCAAATTCAAACAGACACCACGGGATATGACAGGATTACCCTACCCCATATGACAATCCAGTGATTAATCCTAGCAGGACTAGACTGCAGGAGGCAATTAACCTTAGCCATCGATGTTAGGTACTGCTATGCCTGTGATTATCCTTGATGCAATGGTAACTCAAAAGAAAAATATGTTTCTAATAGCCTCTAGAGAAATCTGCATATCTCCAGAATGCACTCTGCTATATCTGATTGCAGGGAGATGTTTTGTCCATAGAAATATGAACAAAAGATAAAGGCTAAGAGAAGCTTTGAAGGTCAGGCTCTAAAATCAATTTGCTTCAGTAACTTTTTGGAGTTCTGACAGTTTTTTTTTTTTTTTTCAAAAATTCCTGCTTGAATTTACATCTTGAAGGTCAGACTGAACTAAAAAGAAGAAAAGAAGACAAGTTAACCTTTCCTTAGTAACAGTATTTATTATATGTATTTTTAAAAGCATAAGGCTTATTAACCTTTAACACATTTTTATGGTAAAGCTTGGTATTGGCAGAACCATACTGTGGGGATGCTTTACATCAGGAAGGACAGCAACCCTGGTAGGAAGTAAATGCCAAATGGATGGAGCACATTCAACCCAAAAAAGGTGATGTTGATTATCATATTTTAAAGACAATTTTCCTAAGCAGGGACATGGAAGCTAGTCAGAGTAAATGGAAGTAAGGGTGGAGATACAGGGCAGTACTGAAGAAAAGCTGTAAGAGGATCCAAAAGGATGACAACCCTAAACATACAGCCAGAGCTTCCATGGTTTTGCTTAGATCCACTGCACTCTGTGTTAAAATGGCTTAGCCAAGGTCAAAAACTTTATCTGAGAAATAATTTGTATTCATATTTGGCTGAAATGTACTTGAGTTGCAGAATGAAGCATTTCTACTAATGCTAAATTAAAATGAATGCTACACTCAACAAAAAAATAAAAATAAAACCAGCTACCATTAACTTCCATTGCAAAATCCTGAATGGTGGTCTGTTGCATAAAATCCCCAAAGAATACATTCATGGTGGCAGTTACGAACAGACTGGATGTAAAAAATTAAAGGCCATCCTTAGCTGATGTTTGTCTTACAGCCAAACTGCCTGTTTTTGTTGGAGTCGTTGCTCCCATAAGGCAAAGGCAACCCTGTCCTTTGACCACGTTCTGCAATGCTAAAGAGAGCAAGAAACACTGTAATAACTGGAAATTTATTATAATACCTTTCAGAACACTATGAGCTTATGTTTTATTGAAAACACAAGATGCTTGCAGCTCATATGAAGCCGATCCTCATAACAGTGTCTGGTGGAAATTCATGTAATCATAAACACAGAAGTGAGAAAAGAATAATTTACAAACCAAGGCCTTATTTTTTTGTAACTTATCCTGCTAGAAATTCATAACATAAAGATGTACTTTTAAAAAAGCTTGTGTCTTTTGTTGCCCTGTGGGGATTATTTTTTATTTCTTCACATCAAGCTTTCCGTTTGTTTGCTGTAATAAACAATCAGAGGATTTGTAGAAAAGTTAATTTTTACGTGTTTGAGGATGCATTTGAATCGTTATTTCTTTAAAGCCTGAATTGGGATGGCAGCACACAACTGTCTGAGAAGTTCTCTTATTCTTTTGAGAAGTTCTCTTATATATTCTAACTTATGAGTACAGCTTAAAAAATGTTGAATTATGTGAAAAAGAGAAATCTGTTACATATAATGATTGATAAATGTAAAATATCTTAAGCCTTAGTACTTATTACTTTGATAATCCTGGCTTAAAGGTAATAAAATGGCCCAAACGGCTGTTCACTGACCACCGCTCTGTGTTATTACTTGGTAAACTGGCCTGACCTGAAACCCACAGAGAATCCCTGGAGCATATTTAAGGGGACACCAGATGATCTGAAGACTGCTATCAAAGCAACCTGGACTTTCATTACACCTCAGCACATCCACAGCAAAGCTTGCCTGCAAGCCACGCTGCATTGATGCAGTAATTTATGCAATGGCCTAAGCAAGATGTGAGCTGAATGAGCATACTATTTAGAGACCTAATACTTCTGTTTAAAAGTACCCTTTTAATGGACATTTTGTAATATAATTTTCTTAAACACTAATTATTTGTAAGCCATAATAATTAAAAATGTAAATATTTTACGTGATTTTGTGTGATGAATGTTTATTTTCCATAAGTTCCAATTTCTGAAACGAAATAAAAAAAATATGTATATTATTTTCCTGCAACACTCTGGATAACTCTTGTTCGATAGGAAGGTCCACTTGAAACTGGTTGGTTTCCTGACATGAACCTGACCTTTAGTTCTGAATCTTCAATAGGACTCAGGTCATTCCATAAAAACTTAATGCTGGCCTGCTTTTAGCCGGCATAAACTGAGTATATAAACTGTACAATATTGAAAATATTGTACAGTTTATATACTCAGCTACAGCTCAAATATATGATGAAATCGCAAGTTCACAGCTCGCGATTTATGTTCTTACTCTTACTCCAACGCTCTACCTGCCCACACTGTACGTCCAAAAACCTCACGTCAGACTGAGCGCCAAGAGATGACGCTGGTCGGACTCTGGAAGAAGAAGAACTCCCTTGTTTGCACATGTACAGATTGTGAGGTTCTGGTAAAGTGGCTCGTAGACGTTCTTAGCTATGCTTCAACAGCAGGATTTGCTCACGAACACCTCACGAGGGCTGACTGAATTTCAAACAAGTTTGACTTTCTCCCAACCTTACAATTCCTGATAGGAAGGTGGTCATGAGAGGCTGATCGCCCCTGGTTACCCCCTGTACAGTATACTATATGATGCAGGACGCACAATGAGACTGAAAATTGGCTTACAGTGACTGAACAGTAAAGTACCTTGAGGTGACATGTGTTGTGAATTTGCGCTATATAAATAAACTAAATTGAATTGAAACTTGGCCCGGTCCAAAGAATTCTCGCACGACTGGAAAATAGGCCCAAAAAAGGAAAAAAACATACATTGTATTCCCTCCATAATAGCAGGTAGTGCATTCTTAGGTCCTAAAGCCTAAAGGCTGATTTATACTTCGAAACAAGGTCGTCTGCGTAGGTGTCGCAGTGATCAAAAAGATGTCCCCGCCCCCTTCGCAGACACTCCACTGCACATCTCCCAAATTGTAACTGACCGCAGACAGTGCCGCAGACAGGAGACCGGCTTGTTTTGTTTTTATAACCGAAATTGTGGAAAACAACGGTTGAAGTTGGACCAGCTAGAACAGCGAGGTGCGCAAGAACGCTGGGATCCTTTTCCACCTGCATCCCCGCTCTTTTTCACCCTCATGTCCCTCCGTTGTCGGACAAACTTGCCCCCACTTCCTCACCGCCTCGGCTGTATAGACCCACAGCGTGTAGCGCAGAGCACTCTTCAATACTGGGCATAAATCAAAAATGTCTGCGTCAAGCTCACTGCGACACACTGCTGCAGGAGTATAACCAGCCCTTTAGGGACTTAAACACAGGAGGGAGCAGGCATAAGCAAGGCAAGGAGGATATATTAAGAAACTAACAACAGCAAACCTACAAAGTACTGTAGCAGCACCAGGAAACAAGAGAGAAAGAATACAATAGGAAAATACAAAACAGGGGAATCTTGTGAGGAGCTGATAAAGCAAATAGTTTAAACACTGTAGAGAGGGACTAATTACACTGTGCAATTACAAAAAATTAAAGATGCAATTAAAATATGTCACAATGGACAGGACTTTGTTCTTGTGTCAAAATTGCCTTTGACAGTTCAAACTGAAAAAATCAGTCCAGCAATAAATGCAAATTATCATGCTCATGTGCTCTAAATTAGAGTTTGCTGAATAAAAAAGGGAGGGAGAGGAGGAGGAGGAATAGAAGGCAGCAGTAGAAACACTGGTGATTGCACAAAAAGGGACAGGAATCAGTCATTTATCAAAGCAGCAGTCACGCTGCATTATTTGCCTAGAAAATATGACACAGCTTGATATTTGTTGTAGGTTGGCTTTAGTAGGGAGAGGGCTGAAGCAGCGGTCGGTGCGACTGTCACAGTGAACGATCAAAGACCAACGGTTAAGCTGTAAACCTGGCTTAAGGGGGAATACTAGAGGCTTAAGCAAGAGGAAGGCAGACTCAAGAAAAGTGACAAAAAATGAATATAAACAGAAGTTGAGCAGAAAAACAAAATACTTGTTCTTAAATTGTAACATGAAAAATTAGGCCCTCCATGTGACAAACATCTTGACTCTTTTTATCATTGTAAGCTTAAAGGTACAGTGGAGGATTTTTTTATTTTCTGGATGGATTATCTAAATAAATTGGTCCATCTAATTGTCAATAATTCTGGTGATATGTTTACGCAAGGCCGTCCTACTGTAAGTGCTCATCCTCAGTTTGCTATCTTTTTCTGATCATGCACACTTTATGTGCTGAGCTACGTTTTCAGCCAGTCACTGAAGCTCACCTTTCTCACCACAGTTCTTTGAAAATGGCCGTGAGAGCAAAAGTGTCTACAAAGTTTATGAGAATAAGAAAAAGGCCTCAGAAGAGAGAAAAAAGACCAGACAGTTTTGGGGAGATTCTTTCACGCGATGGCGTACACTGAAAGCACAGGTCGGGTTTCCCATGAGGGGGAAAGCCCAATCTGTGCAAAGTTTCTACTGGACATGTTAAGTTTGGCATGCTATTTGGAGAAATCGATTTCACATCACCGCTAGTAAAAGTTATCTACCTCTATATAGTAACTTTCCAGGAAAGATATAAGTTTATTTATTTTGTATTTTGCATTGTTAGTAGTTATAAGGTGGCGACATATCCGTTTTTACCCTGCAAACATGTCCAGATATCCACTGTAGCATACACACATACAAGCAGGTCATGATATTTTTTACTGTTCCAGTAGTCTTATTTGCGGGGAAACTTTTTATATATAAACATGGGTTAGATGAAATCCATCCGTATGACTGTTTTATCATTGTTTCCTCGTACCTCCTCAAGGAGAAATGGGCTTGTTCATGCACTCGCGCACATTTAATAAGTGTTCCCTCTCAGTAGCGAGTACAGGGTTGTGCATGTGCATTTTTTTTTAAAGTAAAGAGGTCTTTTTCAATATTGGCAAAAATCCTCCACTATACCATTAAGCTGTCCATAATGGAGCAGGAGCTTCATGCTTCGATTGAAACCTTCACAGAACAAGTTGATATTAAACTCCCAACACTGAAAAAAACACAGGATACTGTAAGTCCTTGATTGAGCTCAGGCATATTAAGAATTTATTTTTGTCTATAATCTGGACACCTGGCGATTTGCGTTTATAAATTAATCCAGGAGAAGAGATTTATTGTTTATTCAGAATTTTGACAGAAAGTTGTTGCCCTGCATTTATCCAGATACTAGGCAAGTGTATGTAAATATTTTAACCTGTACAAAGAAATTTTGACCCACACAGATTTGAACTCCTGAAATCATTTAAATGTTATTATGCGTCTTACGTTCTTTTTTTTAGCACCGTATTATCTAAAAATATCGGCAGTTTTATGTTTCTCAGGCTGTATAAAAGGGGAAAATATTATGAGTCATTCTATGTGTTTCAGCCCAAACTGTCAACTTAAACAGAAGGTTGTTTTTTTTTTATTCTATATTTTTATACCTCATGTCTTCCACCTAATGCTGCATGAAGGTATCAGTGGCATACTGTAACTTTAACTGTAACAGTGGCAGCCATGCTGGACAAGCATCAGCCTGAGGTGCAAAACAAAACAAAAACAATAAATCAGGTTCATCCATGATGCCTGCTGTTATTTTCCACAGTAATGTGTCGGGCTGTCACAAAAGGAAACCCACACAGAAAGTGGAACACCTAAAGTAAGCTGAGATTCTTTTTGCCCTCGTTTGCCTTGTTTGACAACCACGCAGGTGCTTTTCCCAGCATCAAGCCCCGATAACATGCAGACTGCTGCTGAAGGATGGTATCGTTCAATCAAAGAATCTGCTGTCATTTGATGTAAATGTTGGATGTTGAGCCTTTGTTTGAATCCAGATATTTGATTAATCACTAATAAACCACATAAGCACCCTGTTTCAAAAAACTAGGTCATGTTATTCATCAGCTAGGTTATCTTTCAGCTGATTAATTATAGATGCATCTTGATAAATTAAATTATTATCAAAAGAATGTTTGATTTTGGGGATTAAATTCAAAAAGTTAAGCTCAGCCTATTAAAAAAAAGCAAGGGGAAATTCATTAAGTACTTTTGTTTATAATGGTTTGCCTTTTGCTATTTGTTTCTATTTGCTTTGGATTTACAAAGCAGTTAGCACACATAGGAGTCATGCAGATGGGGGCAATCGTGTTGAACGACTATAAAAACTGATGCGGATGATAGAAAAAATTTGCTTAATCTTTACTTTTTCTACTATTAGCACTCCTTGGTAACTTGAATTTCAAAATCTTTTTCTTTTATCTTTGTGTAGCTTTAAATATGATTTATTGTTATAACAGTTTATTATTATTTATTTATTTATTTATAACTGTTTGGTTTTTTTTTATTACAGATTATCCTTATCCCTTTTGAACTAAATACAAAAAGGTGTCTTATTTTGGTAATTATGTCTCCATTTCAAAATGCTCTTTCTAAATGCACCCCTGTTCAATTTTAATATGTTTTATTTAAATTACTTTCTCATCCCTTTGTGTTAAATTCCATTCAAAGTGTGCTGTTTTATCTACCTGTTTCCATGTATAAGATGTAGAATCATTAATGTGTGCTCTCCATCGGTGGCTGCTGCTCTCTGAAACAGGGGAGGCTCGATGTGTCAAGTGGGTTGGAGGTTGGTTGAGGACCCAAAAGCAGAGATGAGGAGGCAGAGATGGTTTGCTGGTTAATAAAAAAAAAGGCAACGGAAACGAAAAATCCAAAAACCAAAATACAGGAAACCAAAAACCAGGAGATGTCAGGAGGAAGCACATATGAAGAGCCAAGTAAAAACAAAAAAACAGCAATGAGGAACTGCATGGAGATGTATATGTGGGGGACAGAACAAAGAATGGGCTAATGGGCCAACATGGAGCAGGTGTGGATAGAAGTAACTAAAAGGGAGCCAAGGGCAAAGGAGACTGACACAGGGGGGCGACAGAGAGCAACACAAAGAAGCAACACAGCTTAAATATAACACAAAATGGAAAATAAACTCAAGAACAAAACGGCATGACATAGATAACTCAAAACTCAAAGTCCAAAAGGGGAGAACCATAACACAATGTGGTTGATTAAATCTAAACGTCACGTATTGCTCTAAAAGACGTCTAAATGTATAAAACACAGTACTCCAACATGTGAAAAGAGCTGATGCGAAGCGCTCTGAAATAACAAACCCCAGAAACCACTGCAAGATGACTGTTCTAACTGAATGATCACTGCTGAAGCAGGGGTGGGTCGTGATGCAGGCATAAAGTTCTCCTCGGTTGAACAAGAGTCCAACAAAAAATGTCCAGCTGCATTTAAAAGTCTTTAAAAATCAAAATTACTGTACAAAAGCCAGCACTGTGTGCTGCAGGTAGTCCTCACAGAGCAGCCTGCTTTGCAAGATCCTTGACCACTGACGACTTGAGCTGAGGGATGTTTGCGATCCCTCAGCTCAAGGGATCGCAAACTTACTGGAAGTTACGTATTTTGGGGTGTTCCAATCAGGGCTCTACTTTCTCACTGCTTACCTCCATAGACAAAGGCTCAAACCTCAACAGTGATTTCTCATAGAGGCTGCCCAGCAGTGTGCTGCTGCTCCAGAGCAGAGGGGCGATCACTTCCAAGAGCGGGCTCAACAGCTGATTAATGTGCAACATGTTCATGAAATCAGCCGCATTTTAGCACATATTTGATGCAGTTAAATGACAAAATTTATGAAGTTTGATGATGCATATTTTAACAATAATTTTATAAAATTTACAGGGAAGGTTTAGCCTCCGCAGTATTAAATTAGAAATTACCACTAATGCAATCTAAAAAGAGGAGTGACACTAATTGGTAGAACAAAGATTTTATGGATTTAGAGAGAGAGTAGTTATACATGGTAAGGAATATAGTTAATAATCATATTCATTAAGTTATTGGAAGAAATATCTTCATACATAGCACTCTTTCAATCCATTCGACATAATACATTAATATTTATATAAAATTAGTAAAAATTTGGCTTAAAAAAATTAACTCATTATTATTCTGCTTTATTATGTCATGGTTTCTTTAATAATCCTACTGTGCATTACTGAGTGCCTGATGGTTGGAGATGAGCTTCCTACAACCTGGAGACCCAAATATTTCTGGCACAAACTCCAGGAGATGGTCAAAGATGTGGCTCTCCAAGAAAAACTTAAATAATAGGAAACAACTTTATTAACTGAACAACATGATTCAGCTCATGGTCTCCATCCATAACACTTCATCACCATTTACACATAAATAGACTCACCAATAAACATTCAACCAAAACCCAGATAGAGTATGGACAGAACAAGCTTAAAGTGGAAATCATCTCGCACCTCCTAGTGTACTGCGTTACCAAAGGTGCACAAGAAAATTCCAACAAGTACAGATTTCTACATCTTCACCAGCTGAGAGGAGTTCCCATCCCTGCTTCATCAGCTCTGATTTCACAGCGCTGGGATCTCCTTCATCCAGCAGCCTCATTAAATATTTGGTAACTCGATGACGGGTAGACCCATGAATGTATGTAGGTCTACGCACGCAAACGCACACAGCAGCGTTTGTACACTTTTAATGACAGCTAATCATTAGCATTCCTTTTAATATTCATGCCTTTTACATAAACTTTACGTAACAGGGGACCTGGGCGCGGATTTCTACGTGTTCCTTGCACGTGTTTGTGCGTGCGCCCACACGTGCGTGTGAGTGTGTGCAGTGAAGTCTTTTCTCTGTAGTTTCCCTCATTATGAGAAAGCCCTTTAATGTTTGTCTCCCAGTGGAGAGGGGATGGGAGTGTGAAACTGTTATTGCAGGCAGAGAGAGTGAGAGAAAAATCTAATAGAGCCAGCCTGACAGACACTCCTGCTCATGCAGTATGATCTCTCAGAAGATGACATTTGCCTCGCTAGCATCTGTGTGGGCACCTATACGTCCCCGTCTGGGTGTGCTGGTGTGTGTGTGACCTCAGCAATATAGTTGCAGATGACGGAAGAATGACTGGGATGTTTAAAAAGACGGTGTGGGTTGGAGAATGAGGGCTAGCAGGTGGAGGAGGCGTGAGATAAGGAGGTAGATGTGAGGAAAAATTGGAGGCAAAGAGCTGGTGAATAAAAGATGCTGTGGAGAGGTGACGGCAGGCAAGAAAAAGACGGTCTGTGCCCGTCAGACTCTAACTGTACATAGCACATAATGGAGAACTTAGGAATGTGCATGTGTGTGTTTTGTGTTTGAGTGGATCTGGGCATGCTCTGTTGGTCACCGATAACCCCACAGCATAACTGAAAGAGTCACGCTTTCCCTCACAGTCACAGCAGTGGGTACTGTCAGTGTGCTTCTGCATTTATGTGAATATCAGAGTGTGTGTGTGTCCATCTGCCTTTCTCTGTCACTGTCTGCCCGCCTCAGCATCAATCTGTTACTATATTCCCTGATACCTCTCCAGTATCAGAGGCCATGATTTAAAGCAGCTCAGTAGGCGCGTTGGGAGCCCACAGTTTGGGAAGAGACCGAGAGCTTGTTGCTCGGCCAACAGGATCCTCGTGGTCATTCCTCCAGCACAAACAACCGAGTAGCCAGCTGGAGAGCCAGGAGGCTTCTTGGTTAGCTGGCACCAGACCAAATCATGGAACTTGTGTTGCGGCTATTGCCTTTGGAGAATCTGATTTGTGTTTTCACCCTCTATGCTATGATACCTAGCTCTGCACTTTGAAAATAGTCATATTTAAAAGAAGCGGGTATGGAGGTTCTCCTTTATGTGTGCAATGGGTTAGACACCTCAAGGCACAAAAGTACTGAGTAAATGACATCATTAGAAAAAGAAATAAATAAAGTCATGACTGCCTGAGGTCCTCATTAAAATCCATTTTCTGCCCTGTGCCGGAGGGCAGAATTGACAATGTTTGCAATTCCTCTACGCAACAGATAATAGCAGCAACAACAACAACAACAGTGTGCGGGCTGTTTTTCAGTGAGTATTGGTGACTTTATTAGGAACAAATGCTAGTTAACACCATAAACAAATTAGCAAAAGGCATTCAAAAGTGAAGTATGTCACCCAGTCTTATTTTGACTTAAATCTAATTAAACACTTTGCCATTTTACAGCTGTCCCTTAATATTATATAAGCTTTAAGTTAACATGCAAAAATATTAATAACAGCACATAGTTTTAAAACTTGATAAAGTCCTATAATTAATCCATTAAAAATACAAATGATTAAATAACATGAAGGTAATTCTCTGCTGTTGTGATTTATATTTTCTTTTTAGCTATTAATTTTGTTTTTATGTGTCAGATTGCTTTTTCTCTTTGTTATTTATTTTGATCCCTTAGTATTGGTTTGTTTACTGCACATTTACTTTTTGTTTGGAATTTTTTTCCTTATGGTTATTTTAATGTCTTGATTTAGGAGTTGTTCTTTTTAGGTCTCTGTTCTTGTTTCCATCATTTCTTGTAGTTTGTTTTCTTTTTTTCGCTTACCGTAATTTCTCTTCAGCTCAAGCGATTCTGGTTCTGAATGTTATTTGTAAGGCTAAAGATTATTATTGACTAAATATAAACCACTTTTTGAAGCCATATTCAGACAGTAAACATTTCCCTATGCATCAATGAGGTAAATCATTGAAATAAAATGTAAAACACTAACATTTAATTTGATTGAAAGTTTCTTGATTATGTAGCTAGCAAAAAAATCGAAAAATGTTTGAGTAAAGTTTACAGTGATATTACAGCAAAAAAAAAAAAAAATTTTATGGCATTAAAGTCACCTGATCATGGCGGTGTGACCTTGAATGTGCTGGGATGGGGTGACCAGAGAACCGGACTCAGGCATTGTCAGAACATTGTGGTTTAAATGAGTAATTTTACGCAAAATTATAAAGGAAAAAAAAATGTCTATAGATGCTCAGAATTTAAGTAAATGTTTACAATTGAAGCAACTCTAGTTTGTAACATAAATGTAGACGCTTTTAACTCAGTGCAGCTCATATTATGGGAAAGAGGGAACAAAAAAAGAAACTGCAGCACTGTCAAGGATAAAAGCTAGCCACTTAATTCCCATTTGAGTTTTATTGATTTATTTTCCATTCAGCCTTATCCAAGGAGTTTCTTGAAATATATTATCTCCTCTTTGAGGCAGAGCTATGAGAACAGAGTCGCATAAAACAAGTTGGCGTAGATGCTTTGAGAACTACATAGATGCATTTAGATTTGACTATACAGCAAAAGGTGATGAATAAAGTGGAAAAATAACAAGGTAAATGTAAATATAAAAGTAATTGTAAAACAGATAACATGTCTGTTAAGTTTGACATTAACATCTTTATGCTTTAATGAAAAGCACATTGATTTGGACCAAATGTAAAGTTAGCTCTGAATAAAGATGTTTGGGCACAAAAATACAATAAATGTTTCACCTGTTGCTAGTATCTGCCAGCAAATTTTGTACAAATACATTAAATCTCTGTGTTTAAGATTTTCATCTGCTTTGTCATACCGGTTGTGTATAAAATGTGTGAATGAAGTTGTCCTCCTTTTGTCATTAATCTAATTCAACAGGAGGAGACATTAGTCAGAATATATCAGTCAAATTTTAATGTTAACTTTCAAAAATTCTGCTAATTTAAAATAAAAAAAAAACAATGATTTAAATTACTCATCTTCAACTATCTCTAGCATTTTATATTAGCAGTTAGCAGTGCAAGCAATACTAAAACTGTCATGATAATGGCGCTGATGACTGGCTTGATTACTCATTTCATTTCATTTTCCTGCATAGCTCCACGCAGTTTCTCATTACCTCTTATCTGATCCACCTGCTTCATCCTCTATTTAACCAGCCCTCTAACCAGCCATCAGTGCCAGATTATTCTCAAACCTTTTGTGAGAGTTTCTCTAGCGTACCTGAGTGCCACTGCCTGGCCTGCTCTGGCTTTTGACCTCTGAGCCTGCCTGTTCCTGTTCTGATCTGTTTGCCTGACTTGACTTTGGACTCCTGCTGGATTCTGCCTGTTATGCTAACCTGGAACTGATTCCTGTCACGGACCTGGACATCCCTTCAGAAACTCTTCCGACCTCTGATCATCTGGTTCTGAATCCTGAGTATGTCCTTGACACCGGCTTCAACTATGCCCTCTGGATTATCCTGCCTCCCTTTGTCTGCCCAGATCTGGTCTCCTGCTTGATCTTCGTCTTCAGGGGCTGCCAGAGCAGATTTCAAACCAGGTTAGTGAGTCACATGGATAATCATCCTCTGTCAGATGATCATTGTCACTGTGTTTCTCTCCTGCAGAGGTTTCTGCCTCAAACAGATTATTGTGTCTGTTACTTTATATTACTTCTCTACCATGAATGGAAAAAAAGGATCAGATTTACCTCACCTGTTACTGTAGGGCTGTCGTGAGGTAGAAAATCTTAAAATTTTGGTCAATAGCAACATTGCTGAACATCTATGGTCATTAACAGGCTTCTGCAGAACTCGATGGCATGCTGAGGAGGAAATGAAATCATTTGAACAAGGTGCGCTGTAGCAGGACACATCTAAAGAGGAATGCACATCGGAAGCACCGGGGTGTGTCTAGTCAATTAATGTTTGTACGTTGCCTCTTGCCTTGATACACATTAGACTCATGTTTTATTTGCACTGAGACAGAACCATGCACTGCAGTACTCCAGGCTTGGAAAGTTTGATCAAAATCGTTGATGTTTCTAAACAGAATCACTAAGCGTCCTGATCTTAGAGCAGCTGATGTGTGTTATTTGATGTATGTTAACAGTTTTGCATGGGTCTGACACCTCTGAAGGGTGTCTCCCTTAAAAACTGTGTAGTTGACCCAGAGGACAACAGCTAGAGATTTCCCTCAGATATAATCTATCTTCATACTACATCTTATAGCCATAAATTCAACCAACCCTTTGTTAGTTCACTATTATGGCACTCACTACCTTGCTTTATGACTCAGAGGTGAAACAGCAGTTGGTTGGAGTCAACCTCTCCTGCAAGTTCTTCTATAAATCACACATAAGACAAAGATGTGTCCCCAACACCAGAGGAATTTTTGAAAAGGGGTTAAGGTTGAGGTAAAGGTGGACATTGTCTGCTTTTAGTGCAAGGTACCTAAAAAAGAATCCAAAGCATTTCTCTCTCAAAGACTCCAAACTATCCATCCTTTGAGAAAGATTCTAAGAATCACAAAGAATTGTGGAGGCGGTGATTCAGAATTTTGATCTGGATTGAAGGTCTACACCGGTCAGGGGCATTTATGGATTTTTCCTGCTACTATCATTAAATAATGGGCAATGAATAACTTAATTGACTTTAAGAGAAAAATCCACAGCCCAAATGAATCAGAGGGGAACTGCAGGGGTCTGACTTAATTTACACTTGATTTGCAGTCAAGTACAAAATCAGCATTGATTTTCATAATTTTGTTGGCAAAAGGAGGCTTTTTCAAGTAGATGCCCATGCAGGTTCCCGCCTGAAGAACTGTGAGAGAGGAAGCTACAGATGATCGCTGAAATAGGTACGAATATTTTCACAACCAGCACAGCTGTTTAATTTAACAGGAAATTGAAATGGTACAAAAAACAGCACAAAACCATTAGTGTGTCCAACTCTCAAGCACTTAGAGGGAATTGAAATTTTCCCTTTTTTATTTCAACCAAACCCCGTTTTTGGAAACAAAATGTTCCTGCTAGCTCCTCCACATTTCTGCTTGTAACAGGAATATTCTCGTGAGCTTATTGCTTTATTTAAAACACAGTTCATTAACCTCTGTTGTGATATAGAGCGTACTGCATGCTGAAAACATCCTAATTAAGATGCTGATAAATGGCTATCAACCATCACAGAATCCCTCCTTCAAAAGTGTTCATCAGAAGCGTTTCTCTCATTAGGCCTTTAAATGATTCAGATCAAAGGGGAAGATCTAAGGCGAGCAGTAATTTACTGGATAAACAGTGGCACTTCACGTGACAAGAACAATGAATGTTGCAAAGCTCTCCACTGTATCAGCAGTCAGTTTCCTCTGCTGAACAGAGAAGCGACAGTGAAGCTGTCGGTTATCTCTTGGCGCATTGAAGGAGCCTGTAATAACAATCCTCTACCACAAATGCAGCAAATTGATTAAGCATTTCAGCTGCACTTGTTTTTCATTCAGCAAATTAGCAGCACTTTAAACAAAGGCAAATTACAGAGTACTGCTTTGCAGATTATTATGAGGTTGACGCAGGTCTGGAGGTCTCAACCTGAATAAATTCTCTACTTCAAGGAAAAAAATATGTCGCTTGCTCGTTCTTCTTATTGAATTATTTTATATGAATTCCTCATGAATTAAAAAGATAAATCCAACTCATTTTGACAATTTGTTAACGCTCCCAAATCAGCTTTTTTTTTTTTTTTTTTTTTGTATTTTGTCCTGTGGTGAAGTGGCTATTTGGATCATACCCATACATTGCCATTCTGTCCATTCCCTAAACTGAATTTTGCCCACAAACGTTTCTCACACACCTGCATAAACCAGATATAGGTACAATATCCCAAACTAGAAGTTTAAAATCCAAACTAAACAGTGAATTATCAATAAAGAAAATAAAAACAGCTGTAATAGAGATTTAAACTTAATTCATAGATAGGCTTGTTATAAAGAGGTTCTTGTTTTTTTTTCATTGCTTTTAGAAAACTTTAAAAAAAATAAAATTTAGTTATGTAAAAGGAAATTCTGATATGGTTTTAGATTATGTTTTATGGAAAATTATCAGTATATTTTAATTATAAATTATAAATCCTTATTTAGATGTAAGAAAAATGTGGGATTACCTTAAAAAAGCAAGGCAGATAATTTAATTATCTGATTTCAGGTTTTAAGGAGTGGAAGCACATCTGAAATATGCAGCAACCTTCTGTACCTTAATGGTCCATTTCTGCACTAAATGCTCCAATATGCATATCTTAAATTAAAGATGCTCTGAGAAAGCGACTGACTCCCTGAATAGGACGATTTTATGCTCCACCAAGCATCACAGCATGTATCACATGATAACATACCATGAATTATTTTCCTTTGAACTTTGAAGGTGGCACAAGTGTTGTTTATTTTCAGATCATCTTTTAGGAAACACTTTTGAATATTGTGCTGCTCACAAAACTGATAAAGCTAAATGTCTTGTGAAAGAATAGATATGTTGTGATTCCTTTTAGTTGTGGTTTTGCCTTATTTATTCAGATCGTTCAGATACCCTGAAAGATTTCCAATGATGCTCTTTAACATTAGGACTTTTGGACAAATTACTTGTTTTTACTGCAATCGGGGTATTTTTAGAAAAGCATACCTTGATGTTCTATCCATATTTGAATTGCTAAATCCTGTGTGAGGTGGTTAGAAGTTTATCCATTTTGATAATGGCAAAATGGCCACAAAAATACTATTTCTCTATGTCTGAATAAATGTTTTGCTCTATCTTTGCTCATTTTGTACACATCAGTTTGTCCTTTGACAATCCCTTTTGTCATCATCCTAAAGGAAAGTTTTCTGTCAAACGGAAAGCAGGTCAGTTATTCTCAGCTGGGATTGGTTTGTCCTGGATGATGAAATGGAAAAAGCACTCTTGAGGTTACAGTAATCCTGGGGCCTTTTCAACAACACCTGTAAAGCAGGAATTACTTTCTTTTGCAAGCATTTAGCAAATCTCTGTGCAAAGACAAACACGCAGAGTCTAGAGACATTTTAATCTGCCCCGTTGCTTTCATGTATGAATTTTTACTGTCTCTCAATCCCTTTTTCCCTGTCATGTTTGATTCAGGACACAGCATCTGTCCACCGATCTCAGTGTAAAAAAAAAAGCTATTCTATTCATAGCAGTGGACTATGAATGTCACTTCCATAAACCCGCTTACTCTCCGTGTAACAGCTGTGTTTAATGCAAACAAAGACTCAGTAGGCTTTTGATGCCACTTAACAAAAAGTGATAAAAGGGATGGGCACTTCATCTTCTGGATGAGAACTGTGATTGTCTGAGTAGTATTTTTTTCATGTGATTTTGTTAACTGAAAAACTACTTCATGATGGGACAAACATGCTGCCATAAAAAGTATTGGCCCTCTCTTACTAATGTATTCTACTTTAACTTGTTTTTTTTTTTATACTAAAATGTTTCAGGTCCCATCAGAAATAATTTTATTGAAGATTATTTGTGCGATATAGAAAGAATTTTTTTTTTTTTTTTGTGGAAAAGTATGCAACTCCCTTAAAATCCAACACCTGGATTTGCTGGTCTTGGTACCGAGCAGTGTCATGAAGTCTTTGGTGTTAGGATTCCAGTTTGTGTGGGGGTTTTTTTGTGTTTTTCTTCTCTTCACCACCAGATGGTGACCTGTTCTCATTGGGCCTCCTTGCACACCTGCGGCTCGTTGGGTCTTTGCCAGAGGAGCATTTGAGCAGCGGGCTGTCACTACCTCGACGCCAGACTGTTTGCCAGTATTGGGTATACTAGCCAAACTGAGATTAGCAAAGTCTAACCTTAGCCTTCTCTCTCTGAGTCTAAACTTGCTTTGTCTTTGTTCTTCGGCAGGAAGTCTTCCTGTATCACTGGATAAGCCTGGACCTTCTGCCCCCCCGGAAGGATTACCTGAGTCATACTGAGCAAGGGGAAAACCTCCACATGATCCGTTCAAGTCCACTTCTGGAAAACCAAATGACAGTCCTCTCCCTTACTCCTCTGGGTCCAACATTAGTCTGCCTGTCCGCTCTCTAACGAGTTCATTCTTCTCTGGATTTAACCCCAAAAACTGGATCCAAGGAATAACCAAGAGCCCCCCAAAACTTGAGTGCCTCTCAAACAATATACTAGCTCACGGATGTCAAACTGGTTCCAGAAAGGGTCGTGTGGCTGCAGGTTTTCTTTCCTACCAATCAATAGCACACTAGAATCCATTCATCTCATCAAGAGTCCAATCTGAAGATGATGACTTGATGAGATGACTGGAGTCTAGTGTGCTATTGCTTGGTTGAAAAGAAAACCTGCAGCAACACAGCCCTTTCTGGAACCAGTTTGACAGCTCTGTACTAGCCTCTGTCTTTTTTCCCACGGTCCCTGAACTGATAATTGTGATCTCCCCTTCAGAGTTTCTGGTTCCGGTTCACCAGTCCGCTGAGGTCCAACAGTATTACCCAGCAGAATATCTCTCTCCATATGTGTTTTGCTGACCCTCAATAAACTAGTTAACTTTTACCCTTGGTCTCTGAGTGGTTCTCTGCATGTGGGTCAGATCTTTAAAGCCCATTATGACATTTGGCATCACTGTTCCACTTTACATTGGTAAATTGTTTATATAGAGGGGGTTTCAAGCATAAACTCCCTGTTTTTGGTTGTGCCACACGTTGGCTAAAAGTGTGACCTCGGCCCAAAACCTAAACTCCTGATTTTTCTCATAATGCCACACAATCTCTTCCCGCAAGTCTTGTGTATGATCAAGATGTTTAACCCAGTCAAACTGTTACATATTCTCTCCATTTGTGAATAATATCAACCATTCTGTTTTGCTGGAATCTCAAAGTCTTAAAAATGACATTGGAACCCTTTCTTTATTATTGGTATAGTGGACGATGTTATTTTTCTGGGTGGATCATTAAAATCAGTGGTCCTCCTAATTGTTAATCATTCTGGTGATATGTTTACATAAGACTGTCCTATGTGCTCGGCCCAATTTTCACTTACTGGTGGTGACTCTGACATAGTGGAAAAATTGCAAGTCTTTTAGAAAGTAAACTTGTATGAGCGATGCAAACAACAACTTTTAAACTGAGCGTGCATGAGGAGAAATGGGCTTGTGGACGCTCTTGCACACGTTTAATAGACGTTACCTCTCGGGAGCCTTGAACAGGGTTGTGCTTGTGCATTTTTTTTTAAAGCGGATCTTTTCCAAAATTTTCAAAAATCCTCCACTATACCTTTGATGCATATCTTTACCTCTTTAGAGTTATGTGTATGCAGTCCAATTTGTTTGATGACCTTAAGGGTAATGGCTACAACTTTTTTTTTTTTTTAAATCAAAACTATTACTTTAAAAAGAATAAATCTGCAGAACAGTGTTAGTAGTAAATAGGAATGGTAAGAGTACCATCCCCTGTGGTCCTCCCGTGCTGCTAACTACCTTATTAGAAAGTTAACTCTTCAGTCTCAAAAGTTGTGGTCTGTTTTTCAGTTAGAATATGATCCAGGGGATCGTAGATGCCTCCACCTCAGTCTTCTGCTGTTTCTCACAAAGTAAGTCATGTCATGACTTACTTTGTGAGAACATGACAGTGCTCACAGTGCCATCTGCCTTGTCTAAATGAAAGCTTGTTGAAGCAAGTGTATGATGGCATCTTCAACTCCAACTCCACAGTGATAATTGAACTGCAGGGGGTCCTGATAGCTGTTTGTTTTCTTTCTAAGACTGACCAACAGAAGTCTCTGTAGGACCTTAATAATGTGGGATGTCAGGGCAACAGTTCTACAGTCATTAAGGAGTGTTGACTGAATTTTCTTTGTCACTGGAACAAGGCAGGAGGTCTTCCACAGCTGAACACGATCTCCTGGTTAAGGCTAAGGTTAGAGAGATGCTGTAGAATGTAAAGTTGCTGTGCACATAACTTAAGGACTGGAGCTGGGACTATCTGGACCTGGCCTTACTCAATCTTTATGGGTTCCTCTTTACTTGACTTCTAGAGACAGAAACATGGAAGGTTTAGGGAGCAACACCATCCTCTGATTTGGCTAAGAAGAAGCACACAGAAGCAGGATGGTCCAGGCAGAGGTGGAAGATGAAACATTTTAGCTGTGAGAGGAAGCTTTGGGTCAAATTAATGCAAGATATCTATTTGACTTTGGGTAGGAGAGAAGAATGCTGAGCTTGTTCCTAAACTGAACTTGCCGAAGAATGTGTTCAGTTCTTTGACTCTGTCCAGACTTCCATCTGTCTGATCCATCTTCTGCTTGAAGCCTGTGATCTTCTTCATCCCTGAACACATGTCTCTGATGCTGTTCTGGTGGAGTTTCCTTTCCAGCCTCTTCCTATATGCCTCCTTATTTTCTGTTATCTTGACCTTAGGTTGCTTCTGTATACTCATCAATAATTCTCTGTCTCCCTTCCAGAAATTCAATAACTATCCACCAAAACAAATTCACAGAATTATACCTGGACACAGACAGCCATTAAAGGCTGTCATAGTTCAGGGTGGGACTTTTAATTTAATGTTTTTTTAACTATCAACACCAGAGAAGCTGTCTAATTGTGTTGTGTGAGTGTCTTTTATTTTATGTTATGGCTCATCAACAGCAGTTGTTATTTACAGACAGTGCAATGAAGCAATTCCTCAGGTTAAAAATAACAAATCTCAATGCACTGTCAGGTTCACTGTGAAAATGTAATTATAGTTTTTGCAACACACAAAATAAAGTGGGATGATGAATCAAATGGCTTTGTGAGACAGTTTGTTTTAATGATTTTCTCTTTTTCATTTCTTTCCTTTTTTATAAATTGTGCTACTATTACAGAATTAATTTCGCATCAATTAAGGCTTTTTCCCCTATCTTTTCCCTGCCCAAGCCTTGACCTTGACACTGCAAATATTTGGAAAACTAATAGAATATGAAGTGTGAAAAAACACATACTTACATACTACCTTAACAACAGACACTAATTACCAAACATTTTGGTAAATCAATTAACTCCAAAGTAACAGATTAGTCACACAGCTTTGTCTTTTCAAAAATATTGTAGTATCTGAAACACCTTGTGTTTTTACAATCTTAACACAAGGCATGCTTTAAATGTGTTTTACTCTTCCGTCATGCAGAAGCAGTGTTTGTTATTTTTAGTTAAATTAGAAAAACTTTCTTAAAAGTAAAAAAAATATAACAGCTTTGAAGAGCTTTTGAAAATTATCTTGTGTCTGAATTAGTAGTTAATTGATATGTTGTGTGACTAGTTTCGGTAACGTTTATATAATTATTTGTAAAAAAAAAAAAAAAAAAAAAAGTGCTTTTAATGAAGAATGGCAATGACTAATGGGGATCCTAATAAACAAGTAAACCAACAAACAAAAGCTATTATCTGTCCTTTTATCAAATGTATGCAAAAATATGTTTTTAACTCTATGTGATTATATGCATTTCTCGGGTTTTATCTTTTTCTTTTAGAGTCAGTATTTTCTCATCCTTTCTGCTAACATTTCCTCAGGTTGCTTTCGCTCTGGTTGGATTCGTGTCACCTCCCTCCTCATGCATTGTAAGTCAGCTTTGTTGCACTCTTGTGTTCAGAGGCTGGTTGACAAAAAATGTTCTAATGTTTGCAACAGTTCACTGATTGCCCAGACAGCCTGACAGCTGAGTGGCAGCAGCACAGCCAGACGAGTCCATCTTGTAGCTCTGCTAGTGGTCAGAGCTCCACAGGGCTGATTGTCTGAGAACTGCGGGACATTTTTCAGCCTCAATAGCTGCCAACTTACAAATAGCTCTTTGTAGTCAGAAACGAATGCAAGGTCAATTTTGTGGATCAAAAGGGCTGAACAGGCGAAGGCATTGTGCCCCGTAATTTTTGTGGCTTTGGATCTGTTTCCAGTTCTTTGAAGAACATCATCCTCCCTCGGCAAACACCTCCACCGATTCTACTTACATCTGTGCTGTTTCCACCTGCTGCACTCCATCTGGAACGATGCATACAATTAGGCATAACAATTTTCAAAACAAAAAGCAACACAAAAAAGCAACTTCAATTTAAACTCCTTCAGTTATGAGTTGGAAAGATTGTGTATGGATTTAAAAGGTTTTCTTATATTCTTTTCTTCAATCCCAGCTGCTGCTAGCAGCATATTTTTGTGCATGCGTCAATTCTAAATGATTTGAAGGAAAGTATGTTTCAGAGAACGTGGGAAGCTTGGAGTATAGAGCGAAAACTAACAGAGGGTGAAATGTTTTTAGAACTCCCATTTTTATCTCAGCAGCACAGTCTGTAGTACTTCTTCCTCATGCACTGCATTGCTTTATGAAAGCAGGGATCAGTACTGTACCACTATTGAATTAGGAGGTGAGTGTGTTTTAGCTTTATAATGAGGAATGCGGGTATGCCCTTGTTAATATATATTCCTTTCTTTTTTTCATAGCAACAACATATTAAATTCTAACAGTATTTTTTACCCCTTACCGAGTACATTCTTCTCCATGAGGCTCTCTAGGAAAAGCAAGTAGTGGCAAAGTCAGTGGGTGTTAACGCCATGAAAGGCAGAAAGAAAAGATTTTTAGTTGTTTTTTTTTTCTTTTGCAGTACCGTCTCTTTTGTATTTTTAGCTGTTAGCAGGAACAATGTTTTTCAAAAGTACTCATTCCTCTTCGATTTTTTTTACATTTTGTCATCTTGAAATCCCCCCAATAACATTTTTTCATTGAGATTTTATTTGATGGACCAACAAAGAGTAGCAATAACTGTGAAGTGAAAGGAAAAATACAGGCTTTTTAAGAATTTTTACAGATGGATATCTGAAAATTGTGGTTTGCATTGGATTTTAGCAACAACACTAGCCTTTAAAGTGCTTATTTTTGCAAATTGTATTTAAATGATACTTTAATTTGCAGGTATTCTCTATTTTACAAGCTTAAAATAAGGACACTGTTATCCTTGGATGCAAATAAAATGGAGCGTTTTTGTGACCAGAAAGTTCTGATGAACAGTGTCTCATCGATTGATTGCTTCATTTTCACTACCTGGAAAGTCCTCACACTTCAGACAACGCTGTGTTATCTAGATCCGTAGCAGATTTACAAAGGCCCTCTCCTTTTTCACTATGACAAGGGCCCCATGGGCAAAGTCAAGCTCCATTAAAAAGAAAATGGTTCTCCCCGGTTTGCTGCGGAAGAAATGAAAATCCCTGCAGAGCGCTGACCTCAACCCCATCAAACACCTTTGAGACAAATTGGAAGCCAAACTGGCTGCAAGGGCTGATTGTGCAACATCACTGACCAGCCTCACTAATGATCATGTGGCAGGGAAGAGAGCAATCCCTGCAGCTAATCAAGAGAATTAAGGAAAAAATGTTAAAAACAAAAAATAATTAATATTTTTTTTACACAAAAAAAGTCACACATTTAAGTGTGCTCAAAATGTCATGGGTTGCCTTGAGAAGACTACACTACCATTAAGGTTCTCCTTGAATGTGACATGATTGTATACAAGGTTTCCAGCTTCGCACTTTAAACTTTTCACACTGTAATTGCAGATTTCAACCAAGAAGTAAAACAGCATAATAACGAAGTGATTACCAAAACTGTACAGGTCTGCAGTTTTCAGTATGCATGTTTTCTCCTTTTGTTCCTAAGACTTACCTTTTTTTTTTTTTTTTATAATTATACCAGAAAAAAAGAGGATAATTACATCCTTAGAAAAAGCAGGGTTGCCTTTTGGTGCACAATAAGAATTATCATCTCAGAAGAATGAAATTAAAATTAGTTGTTTTATTTTCGAGAAAAGTAATTTGTTGACAACAACTCGGAATTAAGTCCTACAGCTCTTCTCAGAGAGCCTTGTACGTTTCTTCCTGTGATGACCACCGACTTCATGGAGTTTTTTTTTATGTTGACAGACATACATGAGTAATGCATGATGAAGTAGTTGTAATACCTTTATCAAAACACTTTAAAGGTGTGATATGAAATTATATTCATGATTCCTGTTATATTATTAGTGAATTTTCACTGCATTTATAGCCGACATATATGTTTTTATGATTCTAACAAAGTTTTTGCCCAATCATTTTCCCAATGTAGCTCAGGCTCAGTCAGATTGAATGAGCAGCAGTTTTTGGGGCATACAATCAATTCAATTTCATTTCAATTGAATTTATTTCTATAGTGCCAATTCACAGCACATGTCATTTCAAAGCACTTAATAATTCAATAAGCATGCTTGAAGCGACAGGGGAGAGGAAAAACTCCCTTTTAACAGGAAGAAACTTCCAGCAGAACCAGGCTCAGTGTGAGCGGCCATCTGCCGAGGCTGAGTAGGGTTCAAGGAGACAGAAGTAGACATAGGGAAAGAGGCAGAGATATAGAAAAGGCAACTGTCAATCAGCTCTATAGGCGGCCCCTGTCTGGGAAACACACAGCCAGGCAGCCAAGTTTCGATCCAGCTCCCATCTCAGACAATGAAGAGAGCACATCTAGCTAGTCACAGTCAGAGAAACAGGACTACACTGAAAACAGGCCAAGCTCCAACATCTATAAACAAAGGTGTTGATGGCAGCAGCACAGCTGATATTTCACTCCTTACTACCAGAAAGCAACAAGTGGTCAGTAGAGAAGTGCTGCAGAAGGCACTGCTTTAAAGTCCTTCAGGTCAATTAGAGTTACTGAGATACAGAGATATCACTGAAAAAAAGAAGCCTGAACAACAACGCAGCTCAGCAGTCAAAACAGGAAGTGAACATGATACATCTCACCAACAGCAGCAGTAGCACCCTCTATGGGCAGGAGGATCTTTTCTGTTACTTGTTTTTGTATTCCTGGTTGTAAAGGTAACCAAAGGGGTCAGTCTCAGTCATTTGTATATTAACTAGGTTTAAAATTTGAATTGTTCATTGAAATAGAAAACGTTGGCCTTGATCTAAACCCTGTATTGCAGCTCTGAATGTATGTTTAACATTGATCTTCTGGTGGAAGCAAAAATTCTCACCCATTAACATCCATTTTCCTCATATTAACACGTTCTCTTGTTAGGACTGCTGTGTATTTAGCTTCAACCTACTACCCATGAAATCCCCTATTACCAGCCAAATAAAAGCACTCCCATAGCATGATGCTGTCCCCACTTTGCTTCATTGTGTGGTTGCAAAACATATGTTTTGCATGCAGAGCTAAAGGTAAAATATACATCACATCTTACTAGAGGATCCTCTGCCATGTGTTTGCCGCAAACTTGCTGTAAAATGAAAACAAGTCCTTTGTTATACTGCCTTTGCCACTCTTCCATAAAGGTCAGATTTTTTCATGTGTGTTCAACTAATGGTATTCCTGTCGACGGATTCTCCCATGGGAGCTGTGGATCTCTGTACCGTAGCTTTGTCCAGTATGATTCTTTTTTTGCTCATTTTCTCCAACAAACCTCTGAACCATTCACAGGAAAATTATCTTGATTAAATTACTATTCGTTGAATTTTGTAAGGAACTGGTTTGAGATCATTATATCTATGCAAAGTGGCTGTCCTAAAAAGCATGTTACACTTCACTAGTTTTCAGATATTGATGTTATGTCTTGTATCCTATATATTAACAATCACAGCTATACTTTACTTAGAGTCTTTTTATCAGATTATATCCCAATATAACTATGAAAAGGGGGTTGTACCTTGTAAAAATTTTAAGAAAATACAAAAATAATATTTTTTTGCAATAGACAACAATGCCAAATCTAACATTATGGCTTGTTGCTGGCTATTTCGGAACCCCTTAAAACTAGAGCACAGCTTAAAAGAGTTTTTACTGATTTGTAGCCTACTTCTAATTGTTTTTTATTTTCCACGGTTCATTTATGGATCTTGGAAACAATTGCTATATGTGAATTGTTGCATTTATTTCTGCCTTGTAATATTCTAATTGTTTATTTGTATAACAGAAGTCTATCCAGTGTTTTTTTTTTCATGGTAGTCTCCACATCAAAAAAAATGTAACAAACAAAAAAAAAAGTGGTTGCACTGGATTAAATTTTTTTAATTTATCGAGTAAAAGTGGTTGAATGTAAATCTATGTTTAATTTTGAAAAACGGTTACAAAAAAGGTTATTTATTTAGAGGTCATTGCAAAACATTTATGAAGGAAATTTGATAAACATGGGTATTTTTGATAAATATTACCTAACCTTTACAGTAATTATGATCATAAATCATAAGCTCCATTTAAAGATAGGTGAAAATATTGATTTTACAGCAGCCCTTAGAGTTTTGCCTTTAACACCAAGCATATTTTTATCAGCTTCACAAAAACAACAAAGGTTTTTTTGTTGAGGAGTTGCTTAGGGTCAGTGGAAATAAGTAGCAACACAGCAGCAACATATCATTCCCCCTTTTAAGTTGTTATATGACTCTCCGTAAATTGTTTCCTGCCTCCATCGAGTCCTGAGGGAAATATTTGCTTTGAAAGGCTCCACTACATTTAGCTGCCAGCTGCTAACTGAGCCTGCTGCTGCTGTGGTCCAGAGCAGGTAACCAACTGTGTTGTGGGTATTTAAACATGCATAAAACTCATTAAAACAAAGGAAACTTTCACAGAAGATACGTGGGCTAAGGTAAGAGACAACCACATCTTTATATTCTTTTCATGTGCATTCATGTGCATTATTAGGGAATAATTATCTATACCAGAAAAAAAAAAAAGGATTTTCTTTTTCTTTTTTTGGTAGATTAGTATTTATTTATTCATCCATATTGTCTCTCTTATTGTTCCATTTTTGCAGTAGCTGTAAGACTTTATCTAAACTTTTTTTCTGCACTTTGCTTTAGTCTAATTTTAGTGCGCTCCCCCTGGTGCAATACCTTTTCCTTTGTTTTCGCTTCAAGGGACAAACTGCTGTGTCGCAATAAACTCACTGGAAAGTGCCAACGTGTCAGGAGGACTGCAAAGTGGAGTTTTTACTGGAAAACACTTCCACCCACCATATGTTATTTTCAGCATTATGTCCTCTCCACTCGCTAACCAGCTAAACAACGAACGCTGCACCAGCACATGAAAGTCAACAGAAGAGAGAAAGATCTCCGTCTCTGTCCGGCTGTCTTTAATGGTAAACACCATCCAAGGAATGTGAAGATCCCGTCACTTTCCACAGAGCGCGTGGGCACAGCTTTTATCTAAAGCAGCAGTCTTTGCCCGAGGGGTTCAGAGTGGACGTCTATGATGTTGTCATTTCATGCTGTTATCTGATAACACCTTATAATCCCACACAATCATCCCCTTTCAGGGTCTAGTTTACTGCTTAACATTGAGGCTTTCCAGTGGATTACACTAAGAAATAGGGTCAGCAACCTTTCAGTTTTTTACCTTCAGTGTAAGTTTTAGGTGACAATTTTTTGCTTGGACAGGACACACTTTTCCACACTATACTCATTTTTATGATTCCACTCTTTATGCTCTTTACAACTTGAAATGAGATGACGTCACTGGCTTCAAAAACCCTTGAATACATTTTTAAAACTATATTATCCTTGTTTTTATTTCTACTGCAATTAAAACCACAGAAATCAGTGTATTGTATTGAAATGTAATGCACTGAACCAACAGAACCTAACCCAGAACTTTTAACCACAATTAAAAAAAAAAAAAAAACGAAAAAAGCATTACGAGCATTTGTATTTAGCCCCCTTCAAACTAATAGCTTAAAATATGATCAAGGGCAAACATGACCTTTAAAAACGCTTAATAACAACAAACATAGTGCCAGCTGCAGCATGCTGTGGGAGTGCCTGTCTTTAGCTGGTACAAGAAAAAGGTGGTCTGGTCAGATGAGATCAGATGGACCATTTTCTCTCCTGCATGCTAAAGCTTATGTGTTCGAAAGCTAATGGCCACTTAAGCTTAAAAACACCGCTTTTCAAATATTTGCAAAAAGGGTTTTAAATCATTCCCTCTGCGTCACAGAATTGCCCTACTTCATGATGTTTTTCATTGAAGCGAAAGAGTTTGTGTGCTGAAAGTTAAGAGGATCTCAATATTTTTGCTGAGGACTGCAGGTAGTATTTTGTACAGTCTTTGAATTTATGTCATTTTCCCAAAACCCACACTGTTGAATTATAAATATGTACATATCCAGTGCAAAATCTTTTCTTGGAACAAGTCATGCTTTCACTTTTTGCATCTGATATGTTTCACTCTTTATTAAAGCACAGAAGAAAACCAAAAAAAAAACAAAAGCTCAGAGCTTGTGCTGTGGTGGTTATGGTCGATTCCTTTGGTTGGAATCATTGTAGGTTGACTGCTCTGGTTCCTCTGGAGGATTCTGTGTATTTGAAAAAAGTACCTGAAAAACTTCAACCTTTTGGAATTGAAATAAAAGATCCCTTCAAAGGGGCCATTTTAGTTGTGTTGACTACAGTGAGGTACTTCCTAAAGAAAACAGTTTCTTTCTGTGACGAATCTTCGTTGAGGTGCATCCAGGAAAGACAGAGGAGGCAATATGTATGAAAATGAGAACAGCAATGTTGTAACAGCCTCAATGCCAACAGAGATGGGATGCTGTAAAATACTAACCCCCACTCACCCCCAACTGCCCCCCCCCATCCCTGAATGTTATTGCTTTCCAATGCATAACTTGTCAAAGGATCCCAGCAAGCCCACCAGTGTTATGGACTAAAGCCAGGAGAATAACATGTAAGTAGAGAGAATTGCAGACAGGTACATGTATTATATACAACTACAGATCCATAATCAGTACATGCATCCTGCTCTGTATATCACATTCTCTCACAAGGAATAAATCTGTTTACTCGAATCACAATGACATCAAATCATAGAGCTATGCTTTTTCAATTTGCTTGTTTCTTTGTAATCCTGTTAAAGATGTTTTGTGCCTGTTCTGTTTTAACTAGACACATGTTTCCCCAGATTATGATCTTACTGCCTTCCTGATTTTATCCATGTGTTATTCTAACACTTACTTCAGTGTATTTTGTTGAGTTTGGAATGGAAGCCTGAGGCTGCAGGGATGCTTGTGGATGGAGATACTGTAAGTAGAGCTATTCCTATAGAGAAACTGTTGACGGCAGTAAATTACTAGATATTGGAGTATGGTTTCCTCTGTTTCGACTGCAGTCAGAGACAAATCCAGCTGAGAATCTTAAAAATTAAAAATGGATGTTGATGCCTAGAAGCTGGCTGAGCTTGAGCTGTTTTTTTTGTTTTTTTTGTTTTTTTTAAAGAACAGGAGAATTAATGTCAGTCTAAATTTGAAGAGTGGGTGCTGAGCTGACATTTGTATAATGTTGTCTATTTTGGTGGTATGTTTCCTCAAAAAAGGGCCCTGGCTTTGTCCACAGGTTTAATTATGGCCATGATTTTAATTGCATTTATACATTTGATACAGTAGAGCTCTGGGTTCAAAGTTAAATCCTTGTGGGTTCTTTATGTTTTGTACCATTTTAATAATTTTATCCTCCAAAAGGTTGTCAGACATTTAAAATCTAACTCAGGCAGCTGACTTCTTTTCTATTGTTGTTCCTTTTTTTTTTTTTTTTAAGTCTAAACTATACAGCCAATAATTTATCCCCATAGGACTAAAATCTACACCAAAGGACATGTAGCTTTAACATTTGCAAAAAGTGGTTGAAGTAGCCCCTCGGTGTGGCTGATTATGATCAAATTAAAGCTCTTCTTAGTTGAAAAATGTAAATCACATATCAGATTTATTGACAAGTAGGTTTACACTTACAAGGAATTTGACTTGCAGGATCTACAGTTATATACAATATAAAACATACAATATACTGTATACAAAATATAGTGTATAGCTATATATAGTATATATATATATATACAGTAGATTGTGCATTATGGTAAAGCAGGAGGTCTGGAGATGCTACGTCAGTGTAGCTACTAGGACTAGGGCTGCAACTAACGCTTATTTAAAAAATCGATTATTTTTTCGATTAATCAATGAATCGGACAAAAAATATTTTTTATATTAATCTCTTTATTCCAAAATAAACATTTTAGACAGAACAAACAAGCACACAAGTACCGGTTGCTTATTAACTGTACTGGTGCAATATGAAAAATAAACGTTTGTGTTAAAACTACGCAAACTTACTTGAGAAATGTAGCTGTACATCCACAAAATATAGGCTACTTTGTTTCATAAAGTGCATAAAAAGACATTTTTGTTTTTAAAAGCTCCTAAGGGGTTCAAACAATAGGTCCCCCCATTTCAACAAATTAGTTTTTTTTTTAGACTAGAAGAGTTCTGCCTTTTAAGACAGGAAAGTATAGCAGTTAAAGTTGCTACTTGAGAAAATACTGAACCATAGAGATAAAAATAGCCCTGTGATTCAAATTATAAATTGTATTTGGAATAAAAATGAGAAAACTGGGGGTGCTAAAAAACACATCCTCCAAAGACAGATATTTACATGGAAATGCGGCATATAATTAATTGACATATTACTGATCTTGCTGGATTTTATTCTGCTTTACTTCCATAAATTGCAGGATCTTCTTTACTTTATCTTTGCCAGAAGATTTAAACTTTAAAAGCCTTGCCCTCATAATTTGCAAGTTAATTTATTTATAAAGTAAATATAAACGCTGCTTAAGCTAATTCAAATGAAATTAAAAGTAAAATAAGTAGCCAACCTTATCACTGTCTGTAACCTACTAACAAGGTAAGGAAAGCATCAGATGAGCTACCTGAGAAACTAATGTTACTTTTCCCCACTTTAAAACGAAACAAACATGGTGGTTCCGTGCCATGTTAATTTGTTTTTACAAAAGTTGCATGTTACGACTTTTTTCGTTTTAGTCTGGACGCTGAGGGTAAACATCCTGCGGCTCTGACTGCAGCGCTGAGAGGGACTCCTGCGGGAGAACGGGGTTGGGGTCGGGGAGGCGCCCCACGGTAGAGTAGGAAAGATACATGCTTTCACATAAGAGTCTCCAAAAGCCGCCAGTGACACCGTAAAAAGTCGCCAGATTTGTTGCTAGTCGCTTTTTTGAAAAATAGTCGCTGGAGGGATCTGAAAAGTCGCTGAGTTGGCAAAACTGCACCTGCGGAGCTGGCTCGCTCTGCCGTATTTTTTTTTCTTCCCCTGTTTCAGTCAAGTGGATGTGATGACGGCGGCAGCGGATGACGCATTAATCGCGCGACACAACTAATCGATGATGAAATTCGTTGCCAACGCTTTTAAAAGTCGATTTTTATCGATTTTATTGATTCGTTGTTGCTGCCCTAACTAGGACCCAAACTGGGGCGGGAGAAAGACAGTGTCAGTCTCACTGAGGACTCTGGGCCTTGCTCATAAGGCTGGTAGCGGATGGAAAGAAACCGTTCTTGTGGCGTGAGGTTTCGGTCCTGATGGACTGCACCCTCCTCCCAGAATGAAGTGACTGAAACAGTTGGTGGCTGGGGTGTGAGGGATCAGCCACAATCTTTCCCGCAAACCTCAGAGTCCTGGAGGGGTACAGATCCTGGAGAGATGGAAGATTGCAACCAATCACCTTCTTTGCAGACAGGATGACACGCTACAGTCTGCGCTTGTCCTTGGCGAAGGCACCAGCGTACCAGATTGTGATGGACGAGGTGAGGATGGACTAAATGATGGAGGAGTAGAACTGCACCATCACTGTCCTTGGAAGGTTGAATTTTTTCAGCTGCCACATGAAGTACATCCTCTGCTGGTCTTTCTTGGTGAGGAACTTGATGTTTTAATAATTGAATTCATCTCACAGTCATGATCTAGTTAATGTTGGTCTTTCACATAGAATATAAATTAAATACTTCAAAGTTGTGGTTATAAATCAGTGAATGTTGAAACATTCCAGGGATGCATTATGATGGTTATGCTCGGAGACATTTAGTTTCGTTTTGTTGTCCATTTTGTTTAAATTCTGATCATTGCCGTATTTTGTGTTGTTGTTTTAGGAGTATTTATCTATGCTGTGCATCTCTTTCCAACTGCTTAGAGTCTAATAATAACCAATTTTCTATTTCATTGGTTTGTGTATTAGACGTTTTCTCTCTGTAGCCACTTGGGAACTATCCTTGTGGTGATTTTCAATCTTTTTGACAACGCTTTGCCGTTTCATGGAGATGTCTTTGGTAGATCATCTCTTCAAAGATGTATAATTATTTTTGTCATTTTGCAGTTACTTTAATCTGATGGGCCACAATCCCTGAGATAAATATTTATATGGATGGAATATTAAACACTGTTGAAAGAGTGTAGGTGTTTCCAGACTGACCTCTCTGCAAGACACTCCCAAGAGGCTTCAAAGGAGGATATGATACCTGGGATATCTTGGGTCTAGAAAGAGTACTCTTCCCAGCGGAAATCATTGAATTTATTTAAATTAGTTCAACTAAGATCTAACTTTTTTAAGCATATATGAAACTTGCAGTCAAAGCCATATTGATTCATGTCCCACTGCTACAACCATTTTGTTTCAACTTCTTGCCTTTGATAAAAGGTAAAATAAATATTTGTTGATTGATCTACTAATTCACAATCAAATACAGCTGTGTTGCTGAAGTAATATTATCAGTTCCAAAGCATGAAGCTACCACCTCCATAATTGACAACTGGCACTAGGGGTTTTTCACTTTGAACATCTCACCTTGATTTCTCTCTCCTCTGACCTTAAAGCCTATCTCCTGAGGCTGTTTGGATTGTCCATGTGGGAAGGTAAAAATTTCGATTGAGCTTTAGAGCATCTATTTTGGAGCAGGTTGTTCATTTTTTTGCAGGTAGCTTCTCTGTCCATGCTGATGTCAGACTCACTTTGCTGTGAGAACAGTGTTCCAGCTGTTTCCATTAGATGATCGGCTGCAGCTTTGATGATTGCAGTTTTTTTCCACAGAGTTTTTTGTCTTAGGTGTTCAAATTTGATGACACTGCCACAGCCTGGGCCCAGCTGGGTGTCCCAACAGGACAATGGTCCCACCTACACATCAAAAATGTTTTTTTTATGTATAAATTAACATTAGTCCAATAGAATGGCCAAATCTGAAGCACATTCATATTTTTCCTCAAAACTTTTAATACTATACTTTTGATTGTCAACCTCATCCCTCATTTACATTTTATTTGTAATTGTCTGTGGTATTGTCATTATCAACTAAGATTGGTTCATTGAAAGCATTCATTGATAATCCTTCATACAGAAATTATTGTGACACGTCTGCCAAATATGCGCGCCTATACAAATGAGGTTTTTAGTCATTGCAGTTTGCTTGTATTTTAGCTTCTATTGGTGTCAGGTTCCATAAATCATTCAATTTAATTCAAAAATTCTAAGGAAAGTAAGTAATTCATAAACTAATCAGTAGTTATGTTTTTTTTATTTTTCATTCATTCATTCATTCATTCATTCATTCATTCATTCATTCATTCATTCATTCATCAGTTTTGCATCATAGCAGCTCATATTACCCTTTGAGCAAACAATTCAGTGCCAGATATGAAGATATGACAACATGGCTATCAGGTCTCTCTAATGCCACTGTAAAACACCAATACCTTCCATCTAAATGTCATTTCTATAAAAGTCATAGTGATAATAAGATGCATTGGGTAAAATAGGAGAAAGAGATAAACATGACATATCTGACAACGTAAGGAATTTAAACTTCGATCAAATAGAAAACCAACTCTCATAGCAGGCTGTCCGTACATTCATCAAAATTATTAAACTCATTTTAGCTTCTTTTATTCATTTTTATGAATAAGCAAAAAGGTGCTGTATCAATAAATTATGTTGTTAAGCAGAAAAGTGTTTTTTCATGTATGTTTCCTGGAAACCGAAGGACACTGTGCAGATGTCGCCCGTGCAGATGTCGCCC
>NW_015150857.1:669313-693466 GCF_000732505.1 Cyprinodon variegatus
ATATATATATATATATATATATATATATATATATATATATATATATATATATATATATATATATATATATACACATACTATCTATAAATCCATACCCATCAATGGTGACAGTTTAACTTTAACTTCACTATCCTTAGGATGAAGAGAGAAGAGACTTTTTAACAAAGGAAAACCTTTGAGAAGACTTACTCAACATTTTGTGGTTTTAAATGGTTGCGGATCATTATCATTCATAAATTTTTTAGTGATTTCTGAAATCTGCTTAGATGTTTTCTCTGATTGATGCATGCAAATAATGACTTAGACACACTAATATATTTTCCATGACTGCTACATGTGTCTTTCAAGGTGGTTGTTTAATAAATGAGAAGCTACTTATTGCCTCAGCTGTGGTTGAATAACTTGTTACCACCTGAAAAATGATAGCCCATGCAGTAATTATTCAATTACATGGCCTGTGTCTATTTTCCTATTAAGTCTATGGTAACACTTTACATCGTCTCATTTATTCATTTCTCAGTTTCACAATTTTTCAATCCAACAGACAAATTTGACCAATATATGATCAAACTAAGAAGCTCCTTTTTTATATCTTCAAAGCAAAATAACCATGTTACATTCTTTTATTGTGTTCAACAGTTTTAAAGAATCTGTTGAACACACAAGAATCTAAATGACCAACAATGATTAAATAGTTTTGAAACCTCAAAAAAGGTATCAACCAGTGGGTTACCACTCCCACTTCACTAGATTAGAACATAAGAAATTACAAAAATTTTAAGAATTCAGTCAAAGTATTGATATCAAGTTTTTTCTTTTTTAGCAATAATTGTGCCAACCCCTTAAAGGTTGGAATCCCGTGCTATTAGCCACGCGGCCCATTTTAAAGATTAAGATTCTGTGAGAAAGAAATTATATTGCAAATACTGCTGAAAAAAAAAAAAAGAAAATCAAAATCTATGTTGACTTCCTAAATTGCTGCTGTGTGAGAAAATAAGCAGGTGTGAACAATAAGGTAGGGAAGCCAGAAAGCCCAAACAATCATGACCTCTCTGCCTTCCACCACTCTTATATTCCTCTGTCCTATCCTCTATCTCTGTCCATCGCTGTGTCTCTCTCTCCTCTTTTACTGCAGGCCAGGATGTCAACAATAGCTTCAATAAAGATGAATTGAAATTGGCTGGTGCTGGATTTGGCTTCCAGAGATGCACAATGGAAGACGCAGAACTGTAATTATTGCTCTGGATTCCAGCACGCTGTATTGCAAACCCATTTACCCTGTGTTCTCTCACACTTTTTCCCTCCCTCTCTTCATCCTCGTCTCCATTCTGTCCCTGTCTCCGTGTAAATCCCTCCTTCTTTTTTCTTGCCCTTTCACTCTTTCAAATCTCACCCTGTTCAGCTAAGTACAGTTCATTATTGTTGTTTGCTAAAGTAGAACTATAATTTCACAGCTGAGGAGCCCGATCAGGTCTAGAGTAGTGATTAATAATCTGACGGGGACTAATGATTTCATCCTTCGTTTTCAACTGTGGGTAATTATTCGCTGTGTAATTGCAGAATAGATTTGCTCATGAAAAACAGACTTATTCAAATGTGAGATGGAAACTGCAGCGCCTTGGGTGTGTCAAAGCATCAGTGGAGCTAAATTTAAATGGTTGCGTTCCAAATATAGGACCAAGAATATGACAGGAACAGATGAGTGGGCAAGTCTTTACCTGTTCTGTGTCAGTTAAAGTGATGAGCTTTACCTCCTTCTCCTTCTTATCCCAACTAGGACTGTCTCTCAAGAAGGGATCCAAGCATCATCTTCTTCTTTTCTGACAAAGATCATAATAGAAGAAATTGGATCAAAATGCAAAAATCATTATATTAGTGTCTTATGGTAGGCACTAAAAAAAGAGTATTAATGCCGATGAAAAAAGAGCTGCATTTATGCTAATAGTACATAATGATTTGGCAGAAGGGAAAAGGGTTTTTTATTTTTTTTTTTTTCATTAAAAGCCAAAATGATCACAGAATGTGGCAGGCATTTGTCTGAATATAATCCAGGAGAACCAGTTAATTTCTGAAGTCGCTCTTGCAGTTTGGGTGACATGGCAGCTTTGTTTTTCCCCTCCTCTGCTGCCTGCCCTACCCAAGCCAGCCTGATTAAACACACCTGCCCTCAATCATCTCCTCCTAAGTATTTAAGCAGTCTGTTCCCTTCCTCCCATGCCAGTTCGTCTTCATTTCTTCCAACCAGCATTCCAGACCCTTTTTCCCCAAGCTTTCTAGCCTCTAGTGAATTTTTTTATTTTGTGTGCTCCGACTCTGCCCTCTTGACTAATTGTTCGTGTATTAACCTTAGACTGTCATTAAACTACAGAATTTTGGAAACTCTGAGTTTTCATTTGAGTCCTGCCTGCCCAGATTCTTGTCACAGTTCAGCACAAGGCAAATATGTGAGGACAGATGTTCTGGTCAGAAGAAACCATCTCTGCATACTAAGCTATGTGTAGAGAGAAAACTACACATAACACTTGGGTTGCTATCCCCTCTGTGAAACATGGTGTTGACAGCATTGTGCTGTAGGGATGCTTTCCATAATCAGGGAGGGATCAAAGTTAAAGAGGGGAATGATGGAACTAAATAAAAGGCAATGTATGGTTGCAACTTGAGACTAGAAAAAGTTTTGGACAGGGAGGAGGTTCAACTTTCAGCAGGAAAATAACTTCAAACATAAAGTTAGAGCTGCATTTGAATGGTTTACATCAGGTGTCTCAAACTGGTTCCAGAAAGGGCCGTATGGCTGCAGGTTTTTATTTTTCCAACCAAATAATAGCAAACCAGACTCCAGTCATCTCATCAAGTAAGTCCAGTCTTAACATGATTACTTGATGAGATGAATGGAGTCTGGTGTGCTATTGCTTTGTTGGGAAGAAAACTTGCAGCCACACAGCCCTTTCTGGAACCAGTTTGAAACCCCTGGTATAGATCTTGTTTCATGTTGGTCTATTCCAGGGCTGCTACAGTCCAGTGCAGATTTGTTAGGCTACGTTAAAACTGCAGCCTTAACTGAGCCAAATCCGATTTTTTGGCCCATTTGCGACCTGTGTCTGATCTTTTCATGGCAGTCTGAACAACACAGATCCGATTTTTTTCCAATCCAACCCATGCCGCTTGGCTATGTGGTCCTGAATCCGATACGAATATGATCTTTTCAAATGCGACCTGTGTCTGAACGGCCAGGTTGCATTCATCCAACCTGAACGACATTGATACCCGACAAAGGTCACTATTCTCGGTCTTGCTATGAAGAAGCGGCAAGAAAAAAAAACAACCTTGGCGGATTATGATGCGGAGAGCAGTATTCATGTTTAACCAACTTGAAAAGATTGTGTTTTTATGGTTAGGAAAGATCACTAGATGCGCTTCAGCACTACCATCCATGTTTACTTCAGTAAACACAGTGCACACTGGCCTGTGACGTCATTGCGTCCTCTACTGTGCATGCGGGACACTTGCATTGTATGACTACAGTTTTACACAGGAGATCACATACAAGTTGTATATATTTGGAAATGTGAATGCAACGCAAAAAAATTGGAATTAAGCATCAAGGCCTGCAGTGTGAACGTAGCCTTAGATAAGAGATGCATCTAAAAGTTACAGGATGGTAGCTCTTGAGGACTGGACTTGAGCACCCCTGGTCTATTCAAAGTCAAGACCTGCAGAAGCAGCAGAAAATTTTGGAACTACCGTGAACCTTTTGCTTTCTAACCAGTCAGACTTGGCTTAAGCTAATTTGCAAAGAACAAAGAGGAAACATGTTAGTAGAAAGCTGATAAATCCTCTAGAAAAATTTCACCTCCAGTGTGTTGGAAAGCTTTGATTGAAAAAAATGAATTAAACTTTGTAGTTGCAAAGTAAAAAGAAAAAAAGAATAGAGAAAATGAGATTTTAATACTTTTTAGCAATTTACTGTAATTTGTTGGCATTGTTTTGTTATTTAGTTGGTTTAAAAGCAGTTATGCAGCATACTGGCGGGATTAATCCACTTACAACGATTCGTGCACACAGGCTGCTGTGTGTGACCACACAGATTTAACTCCACCAAAAGCTTGTAATTATCCATTTCTCGCACACTGAATGCTTAATGAAAATATCTCGTTTTACTGTTGTCTTTTCCTTCTTTTTTTCAATTTTATGAATTTGTGAGCTAGCATTTGCACAGCTTTGATTGTTTTGGAATGTGTAAAGGATATACAAGCACAAGTGTACAGATGACCAAACTAGAAATTGCCGGGCTGCTAATCCCAAAGCAGAGCTTTGAATCGTTAGCGACTGATGCAGGGATGGGCGTGTTTGCTCAGGTTTTGGATGTCAGCGCAGAGAAAAAGAAATAATTTTACTGTAGGAATAAGTTTTTTCAGTGTGGTTGCCAGGCAACCAAAAGCCTTGAGTTCGGTCCACAAAAGGCACCTGTGTGCAGATATATGCGCTCATACACACACACCAATACCTGTGTGATAAACAACCAGCCCTATCAGCTAAACAAGAGCTATCGCCCTATTTCCTGTGTCCACTCAGGGATTTGCCCTCATGGATCTCATGTCAGATTACAAATGCTGTTCAAGTGTTACTCTGGGTTTGTGTGTGTGTATATGCTTTCAGTGCTGCTATCCTTGTGGGGTGTTTAGGTTGATATTGGAGCTTAAGACCCTTTAGAGGGGTGGATCCGATAAGGACACCCCCAGTTAGAGGTTCCCAACAGTCAATAAAAGTGAGCTTGCATGTGCGTGGGTGCGTGTGTGGCGGTTATCTGAGTGTGAAAAGGTGTGGTGCATGAACAGCACAGCATGGGACTTTTTTAAGTGGCATTCTTCTGCCTGCCTCTGTGAGCTCTTACAAAAGCACACTTAGACACGCTCTGCATGTGCATACATAAACACCTAAACAACAGTGACGTAAAAATCTTTTCTATTCAGGCACTGAAGACTAGCGTCAAGTTTGTTTTTTCCTTTCCTTGCTTCGTACTTTCTCATGATGACAGGTGGGGTAATGGGCCATTAGATTAACACCAAACCGAGGAGGTGGTTTCAAATGAAATGCGATGCTTTGAAATGGCAACAAGATGCAGCTCTCCTTCTGACTTAGGATTTTCTGCAGTATGTGCCTGTGAGCGCTTTGCTCAAAATAGGGTCAATGATGATAGAATGAGGCAATCTCTGCTCTTTAGGGGTGTGTGTGTCAGCTGAGAAAGAAAGGCACAAACATAGGGAAAGGAATCAAGACAGGGAGTGTGTGAAAGTAAGGGTGTGCTCATTAAAACTGGGGAAAAAAGGGTGAGAGAGAAAGGGAAGGGGGGCTTTGGAGAGAGAATCCACTGTGCCCGTCAGCAAGGATTTACTGATGAAGAAGTAAAGAGTCTCTTATCTCTGCTTAAGACATCACTCCCCAGCCTTTTTTCATTCTGCCTTTTTTTTAATTGCCATTGTTGAGTTGGCTAAATTCCCTTTGTCAGCACAAATTCTGCGCAGATTGATCAAGTTGAAATTTGGACCGATTTCAAAGAGTAGTTCTGTTCGGTTTCTCCCAAAGAAGTTGTAAACTTTAAAAAAGGAAAGACTTTAACCCAGAGTCCTCTCAAGCCGAGACAGATGGTGAGACAGCGGTGGTCTCTGCAACAGGTCAGATTGCACAACTACAAAGCTAATCTAAGTGATAATGACTTAAAACAGCATGCCGTGAAAGATAAATAACACCTTCCCATGAGACTGTTTTATTAAAAATACAAACTGTCAGAGAAATATTTGTGAATGAAGTTCTCTAAAAAAGGAGAAAAAATAGTATTATGGAAAAGAATAAAGCATAGGTACCAAATTAATAAAACTTTCACTTTAACACATTAATAGGATTATATTCACAGGCTTTAGTTCATTGCCCATTATTGTTGAGTGGATCCCAAGTACACTTAAGCTTTAGGTCAGGATCGGATGGCTGGACGCCACCCACATGATTGCCTGGTAGAGAACTGAATTCATTCATCCAGATACTGAAGTCAAAGAGCAGACCAGTGTCTGTATGATGTTTTCTTTTTGTTTTTCATTAATCTAAAAATCTTTACTTAGCTTTAGAAGAGATGTAAAAGAATGCACCCCTTCTGGAAAGATCCAAAAGAATATTTACTTACGTAACTGATGAGGGGGCATTTTCCCCAGTGTCTTCCTTACGATTGAATCATTAACACTGACCTTAACTAAGACTGGTGAGGCTTTGGATGTCGTTCTGAGTCATTTTTGACTTCCTGGATGGGTAACTGATCTCTTGGGGTAATTTTGGTAGGACAGCCACTGTTCCATGCTTTTTTTATATCTGAAACATTTATGTGTGACAAAGGACACAACAAAACAAAAAAAATCTGCACTAGGCCTAATATATTTTATGGTTCGGTTGCATTCAGAAGATAACTACTGAATGAACTGAGCACAGAAATCCATGTGTTTCCCAACTAAATAATCTGCTTCCAAGAAAATGTCCCTCAATGACTGTTGATTTTCCAAGCATTTTATTACCTTATGCTAATAGTGACAGTATTTCTCAATAATGCACCAATGACTTAATGATCCTGAATTATAATCATTAAACAAACTATGTGAAAGCCTGTTAAGACATGTATTCAATATGAAAATGATCTTATTTTTCCAATTCAGGAAGGCATTTTAATTACCATTGATAACCAAACAGTAATTAATATTTCCAACTCTAAGCTTGTCTTTTATTCGACAAAATCAGTGCATTTTTGAAGACCTTGATTGAACAAGCAGCTTCAGCAAGAGTATTTAATCGACAATGATAGTTATTTACATTCTGAATCTCTACCCTGAGTTTAGAAATGTGATTAAAAAACTTATAATAGTTTGATTTAATTTCTGTATGAATTTAATATGGTCACTTGTCTCCTGAAGTTCTCTTCTGATTACATGTAGTTGGTGGAGAAAAGCTTCACATCTTGATCTGTTGCAGACCCTGAAACAAAGCTGTGTTTTCTGATTTCAGCTCAAGAAAGAGACAAGAAGCTAACAGGAAATTTTGTCCAGCTGGAGTTTAAACCAAACACGACCAAGTTGCCAGATTTTACTAGCTCAGTGACTTTCTTAATTACATTCGCTTTTTCTCATTATTTTGCAAGTCAATTCAAGTGTGACCCAAAGCCAGTTCAGAGAGAGAGCCAACAGCTATCAAGTTAGATATGATTTTGTACATTTTCATGTCACGTTTCTTCTGCTTAGTTTGTTACATTTTTTTAAAATCCTCAATAATGCCTTTTATTTTATTATCTGTCACCTTAATAATACAATCTTTGATTGTATTACTGAATTACTGAAATAACCAGCGTGCATTTTTTTTTAAATCTTAGTGTAAAACTGTTTCATAAAGTATGGTTGTTTTGGAAATATTTACTTAATTTTTTGGTTTCGCAGATATAAAGAACCCTATTGTTCGATTTACCCTTAAAGCTCCGTCATACCAGAACATGAAACAACAGCTTACGGATCTTCTCAGAGTTTCACTTTTTCTTTTGGAATTGCCCCAACAGGTTGGTCTATGGCATTCTACCATTTACTGTCCACTAACCTTTTCTTTCTGCTTTTGAGCTGCACATGGTTCCTGGGATTCAGTGTTCTGAGCTACCATATAGTACTATCAATGATTTCTTTTCTGTACATCTGAGTTTTTTGGGTTCAAATAAAATTCCCTATCCGTTATAATTTGATTGGCTGTTGCTGGAAGTCAGGGGTAGACAATCTCAGTCCTTATGTGCAATGGTCCTACAGCTTTATCATGCATCCCTTTTTCAACACACCAGAAACAAAATAATGGTTAATGGCCAAGCCTCTGCTAAACTTACTGACATTCAAAGATGATAATTCTGCCTTTTGTTTGAGGTGTGTTTGAGCAGGGATGCATGGAAAACCTGCAGGACAGCGGTACTTGAGGACCTATGTTTCCTACCCCTGCTTTAAGTATTACAGTTGAGGAAAAGATTTAGAACTTCCTATGTACTCAACACTGGTTAAAGGTTGTAAGTCTGTCTGTAACTTGGGGGTATTGAGCTAAAATGTTTGGGATCTACTTGCATAGATTGAAGCATATTCTCTTGCTAAAATGTTCCAGTCAAAGTCCATATCTTAAAGGTATAGTGGAGGATTTTTGCGGATTTTTTAAAAGACCCGCCCTCTCCACTTACACAAAAGAAAATGCTCATGCACAGCCATGTACCCGTTCCTGAAAGGGAACGCCTATTAGACGCCTGTGAGAGCATGCACAAGCCCATTTCTCCTTGTCCACGCTGTTTAAAAGTTGTAAAGTCATACAAACTTCAAACGAAAATTTGTAAGTTTTCCACCTTGTCAGACTCACCACCGTTAAGTGAAAATGGGGACGAGCACCTAGGATGGCCTTATGTAAACATATCACCAGAATGATTGACAATTACGAGGACCACTTATTTTGATGATCCACCCAGAACAAGAACATCCTTCACTATACTTTTAATACAGTGTTTTTCAACCCTAGTCATCGAGGCTCACTGCTCTGCAGGTTTCAAATGATTGCAGTCCAGCAAAGTCTTATAATCAGTGACCAATGCTGAAGCTGTGAAACAACTTAAACACTGCTGTAATATAACAAAAGAATCAGTGGCAAGGTTAAAAATTGATGCCCACAGACAGTCTCCATTCAATCTGTCTAAGCATGAAACGATAAGAAAATCTATTCAGTCTTCAGCTGTCTAAAGTTTTCAGAGACCCCTCTTCCACAAACTCACGGCTGCAGATCGAGGGATAAGCGGTTCTACGAATGCTTGTCACACTTTTCACATTTTCATGCTAAAATAAATGCTTAAAAAACAACAGATCCTTTTCCACTTCACGATTCTGTCCTAATTCATTTATTTCTCCCACATAAAAATCCTTCACAAATGCGCTCAAGGCTGCAGTTGCAGCATGACTAAATGAAAAGGGGGCAGAGGTCATGAATGTTGTAAGGCACTGTACTGTATATACTTTTGAGAGTGCATCAATATTTTTTAAGTGCGCCAACGTTAGTCGATGCTACTACACACAAAAAACCAGCTAAAGGGATTGCTTGTCATCCTATTACTTGCTTAGATTATATGTGTTCACTTGCTTTTATTTTTGTTAAAATTGGAACTCTCATTTGGTGTTGCTGCTTTCATTCTCCTTTTTGGTTTCATGATTTCTTTCCTCCAAATAGCTGACTGCACTGGAGCACTGTTGAGCCTTTTTTTCCTCTCTTTGTCTCATGAGGAATTGCACTCCATGTGCTGGCACACTGCTGGATGCGTCAGCAGCACACCATCAGTTCAGTGTGCTTTTCACCATGACCACAGCTATTACAGGTCCAGGTCCTGTGATGCCGGGTGTGTCACATGAAAAAATACCACTGAAATAGTTAAGCAGAGCAGAAATACAGCACAGCAGGTAAAGTCGCCCACACAGTCAGTAGGGAGATGCATATAGAGAGACTAAAAAGAAATACAGCAGAAGATCTGTATAAACTACGCATGGAATGGAGAGAAGAAAGAGGAAAAACAGAGCAACTCGCAACATGTTCAGACAGCTGAAATTGTAAAGCGCATAAAAACGTGAGCAACACAAAGCAAAGGCTGAGTTTGAATGGCAGAGGGAGAACATATAGGATACAGAGGGAAGGGGAGACTTGTTTTGTCTGTTCACAAACACTAAATGAGGCAAAGGGATGACATCAGTGAGGGGACATGAAGGGATTACTTTCATGCTAACACATTAAAGAAATGAAACTTAAAAAGTCAAGCTTTGATGATTTCATTGTATGATTAATGATTTCAGGTTTTACTCGGAGCCTTTTGATGGACCTTTAAATATTAAACAACCCCAAATATCAAAAAAGCATTTGAACTTGTTAGTTCTCTAAGACTGACCCTCCCTTCCCACCAGGCAACTTTTTCATGTTTTCTTACAGAATATTCTCTACTAATATTTTCATAAAGAATATTCCACCACAAAAGGACTGGTGCATGCCACTACAAGTCCTGGCTAGAATATATAGCCTTTGCTGCTACACAGGGAGCTGGTGTTGCTCTCAACAGCACAGTCAGCAGATGAAAGCTAATGAGAGCTCACATTAGCTGATTATAATTTAGAATAACCTCATCAGTCTGGTGTCTTTAGAGACAGAGCCTAAACTCTGCAATGAATAAGAATACAGGCTGAATGCTTGGCAGCAGAGCTTTGCTCCTGGTTGGTGAGCCTGCAGCACGGCTGCAGCTGAAAACTGAGATGGGTGGGCACCGCTAATAACTTTACTGACACCACAAGGGACGCAGCAGAACAATGCAGCAAGTTTTTGGAGACTAGTTTTTTTAACAGCATTTTGAAAAGCTAAAGGATTAAACAAATTTTGGATTTTAAACGGTGGAAAAGAATGACAGTTTGTTTTATTTATATTAAGTGCAATTCTCTTTTTCTATTTCTATTTGTTATAAACCTTGATTAGATGGTACTGAAGGCTAAGATTAAAGTTTTCTTTGGGAGGACTAAGACAAAGTAAACCTCTACTGTTAATTCTATATTTTTTTTTTTTTCAAAATGTCAAAGGCATATAAGCAAGCTATATTTTATTTTAGACTTTAAACCACAGGTATCAAACTCAAGGCCTGAATCCGACCTGTCGAAGTGATTTATTCCTCCCTAAAGAACCAAAATAAGCACATCATGTCATAAATTAAGGACATGTTCATTTTAATGTTTGTGGCTAAATATGTGCTAGCCACAGTGTGTGCTTTCTAAATAAGATTAAAAAAAAACAAACAAAAAAAACGTTTTACTTATACAGCTGCAGCAAGCCCTTTCAAAGATATGATCATGTCAGAGTGGCTGGGGGCCTAGCACACACATTTTTCAATTGATTTAATCAGGTAATTGCCATAGAACTATCTTGGATATCAGCAAAGCAGAAGGGTACCCTATGTTGGTTCCTTCAATATAGACATAAATTCATAATTTTCCTACATGAGATCTATAAAGGCATTTAAAATGGGGGCCATTATGCATCCTTGAAAAAATTATGCTTAAGCAATAATTCAATCTGGAAAAATCTTATCCTCACCTGGAACACCTTCTGAATGGCCTCGTTGAAGCTCCAGCCAATCAATGCCGGGACCACACCCCCTCTAAAGCCAATTGTCGTTCCCCAGAACCTATCCCCTTTATTTAGTTTCTGGCCCAGCTTCCCTCCTGTGCAGATGCTGTATTTCCCCCCACCTCCTCCCCGTCTCCGCTCTTACCCTCAGGCTATTCTCAATCCCACTCCACCTCTGGCATATTCCCCGACCAGTGTCTGGGGGGAAGACTACTCTAATCCTATGACTAACTTTTTTAACCCACAGAATCAAAGTTTTCTGCCGAGTTCAGAGTGCTGAAGAACTTATTTCATTCATCTCAATAAAATCTTTCTAATGGTATTTTTGCCCGTTATTTAGCCCATCTTCCATTTAGGGAGTTTAAAAGACAAATCCAAGGGTCTCTGTAATCAATAGTTTTATACACCCTTAAAAAAATATATCTGTTGACATATAGTGAAAAAATTTCACGTCTTCAAAATATTTTTCAGTTAGTAAAGAGTCATGTAATGTATCAGCCTCCATTTTTGGGGTTTCTTACAATCCTACTTGGAAACCTTGTGATAGATGTCATGCCCTCTAATTATGACTTCCAAAATATAAGCTCTTGTTATCTTAAAAGCTCTTCGTCTTACTGCTGAATGGCAATGGCTAATGGATGTATTTGTTGAAATGAAAAAAAAAAAAACGTTGAAGCTCAAAGGAAATGCAGGCAAGTTTTCAGTGATTTGCTAACCTTGTCTTACTTCTTTAAAAAAAGGTGAAACTATTACAGAACTCTAAAATAAACTCTATGTTGGGAGTGCTTTTCTTTCTTTCTTTCTTTCTTTCTTTCTTTCTTTCTTTCTTTCTTTTTTCATTTATTTCGTTCTTGCTTTGCTGCATTTGATTGGCCCACTTTTAGATATAATACCAAGCATTTTGTAGCTGTCAAATACATTTAAGGTTAAGCCATTGCCCCAAATGATAAAAGTATATACCGTTGCATTGATCAGTCAGATGAGTCTGATGTGTGCAAACCACTTTCAAAAAACTAAATCAATACAGGTATTTAAAAAGAAAATCATCTCTCTATTCTCCAGCAGGATGAGAGTAATACGGGAATTGCTTTGAGTGCTCTGTCTGTCTTACCATCATTTCCTGCGAACTAATCATTGGACCTCTCTTTAAGTAACAATTAAGTGCAAAAGTTTCAAAGTTCAGCCAGTATCGCTGGCAAGAGAATTGTGTATTTCAAGTGTGCCTAATTGTGCCTTTGAAACATGTTCTTTGAGAACAATTGAAATGTTTTATTAAATTAAAGGTGAGGATTTCTGTCAGTTAGAGATGCCTTTACAACTACCTAAGCAGAAACATTCACACTGGGAACCCTGCATATCTCTTCTCATTGTAGTTATTTAAAACAAGCTCTATTATTATTTTTACACTGCACCCCATGTGATTCATATAGTGATCATTGTGTAGTATTTATATTTTTAGTTTTTGTTTCAATACAATCAACCTGTGGTTCTTTTGCTCAGTGTTCATACTGTGAGAATGCTCTCTTTGCTGTAAGCATATGTTTTATAGAAAATCTTGCCATTATCCAAAGGTGTTTTTGTTTGTACCTATCAGCTCCCCCTTGCTGATTATTATATCCTAATAGGCTATTTTGAAAAACCTGTAGAGAATTATACCATTTCAGTTGAACTATAAAGGTTAATTTCTATTGTTATTGGAGTTTGTCCCAATGTGTGCATTATGTGCTTAGCCTTCTAGTTTATTTTTGTGTTCTTTTTACTCTTAGGTCCTGATCTTTAAAGTTGTTGCATGTATTAAAAATCATGCAAGCTAGTTAGCACGTAAAGCAGGTGCAATTTGTACTGCATTTGTAAAAGGAGTGTAACGACACAAGTAAATATTCTTGCTTGTGTGGCTTCATAAATTTGCAAATAAGACGTGTTTTCCTCAGCCTTTTTTTCACACATTTTGAAGAATTGCATGAAAACAGCTAAATCCAAATAAAATTACATTTTCCCCAAAAAAATATTATTTATTTTTTTTATTTTTTTATTTTTTACCATTAAGGCACTCCACTGGCCTTCTGTTCAGAAGACAGAAAATATTGTGAAACTGGTAGGTTGAAAAAGATCAAGGAGCTTTAATAAAATTCGTTTTACCATCTAAAAGTTTGCTATAGTATTTTACCACAGTTATGTATAAACAAGCCATTAACATGAATTCTGAAGCAGAAACAAGACTCTGCAAAGATGACTGATGGGGACGCGAGCTATTTGCATTTGCTGCTCAAAACAACTGAGTGTAAGTGAGGGGTAGTCAAGGCCAAGTGAAAGAATCTGTATTAGGAGAGAATAAGAGTAGTGACAGGCAGATCAATGTGCAAACAGCCAAGCCTTGGAAAATAAAAAGAAATCAACTTTGTTGAGAAGAATTCTCTCTGCACTTTTATATTTTGTTTCTATTGCTTTGGGCAATTTAATTGGACAACTAAAGTTGATGTATGTTAGAAATTACATCCATTTCTACTACTAATTTATCCAAGTATCCATGCAAGTCTTTTTGGATTTAATGTTTACGTTTCAGTGATGGATCTAACATGTTGTTGCCATCTTAAAAAAAGCACATTCATTTATTTTATGATCTGCCATTTCTAAGAAGTTAAGGAAATATTTTCAGATTGAGTGAAAGACGATGGAGGGATTATTGTTTAGAAACTTGAAGAATCTCTTAAATATATATATATGCGTCTAAAAACAGCAACCCGTATCAATTTCACACTTTAACAAGGTGATGTAAACAAAGTGGTGGATCCCAGTTAAGGATATTGCAACTCCTGTAGACAACTGTGACGTTCAGAAGGGAAAGAAACTCAATACTCGTGTAATTGCATTTTTGCTTTCAGTTATCTTCCTCCCAGTCATTTTTTTTTTTGTGCTTTTTTCAGACTCGAAGGCAATTTTTTTTTCATCCATCTATCATGGTAACAATAGGGAATGATGTGCTGTACAACAGGCAGGCAGAAAGAGAGACGCTTAGACGGCTTATCAGACAGACAGATCAGGATGTGCTTGAATTATCTATGCAGCGGATCACAGCAGTTACAACTTGTGATCACAGGGGGAATAAGAGGCAGGTAGAGTGACGGGAAATGACAGACATAGGGAGCAAGGAAGAGGAAGAAACAAAAAAAACAGGTGAAGAAATGGGTAGAAGAGGGAGGTGCAGCTGAAAACAGGATGGGAAGTAGAGCAGTGAAAGGAATTGATGTTCCACACGCGATCTATACTACTCTCAATTATCCTACTGCAGTCTGACGACAGCAGCTCTTCAAGAGATGAAGAAGGGAGAAGGAGGCAGTGCAGGAAACGTCAAGGAGGAGGAGGAGGTGGTGTCTGTGGGGGTGGAGGGGTAGTGGTCGGGAAGGCGCCTCCTGTTTCAGCAGTATCTACTTGCATTGCAGACTGTGATGGCAAGCGCTAGGTTGCAATGCAAATTCGCTGTCCTGTTTGACTCCAGAGGACACAAAACAAGACTGCAGGAGAAAGAGAAACAGACAAGCAGAAGTGGGAAGACAGAGACAAGACAGAATGGAAATAAAAAGAGGATGGGAGAGCAAAAGAAAAGAAAGGAGAGCAGTGGAGAAGATGAAAAAGACAACTGAGCGAAAAAGAAAACTGATTCCTTAATAATGAGAAAATAACATATGTGGAAAGAGAGAGAGAGAAAGGAAAAATATGAAAAAAAAAATCCAATAGAAACCTTTCTATTTACAGAAGCTGACTTCCTCTAAGAAAATCAATGTCGACTGTAGCCAAAATCCCCACTGGCCTTTAAATAAAGATCCACTCTACATGAGCATTTCCACACTTACAGTACCCCCACATGTTGGTTAATCTACCTGCGAGGATACTACAATGACTCACAGCTCGTTTACTGGAAGATTACCAAACCGTTAAACCTCAGTGCCTTATTGTTTAAATCTAATCTTTATTCCAATTTTGTTTCAAACGCTGCAGCCACACTGACAGAGAAGCTCAGATGCTGAGAGGAAGGCAAAGTAAAGGCAAGCAAAAAAAAAGTAATCTATTTCTACTCACGCTCTACACAAAACGCTGAAAGAGCTTGCAAAGTATCATGCATTGCATTTCATATTCTAATGTTTTGTTAGTTTAGATCTACAAGCTTGAATGCATTTGACTGATATTTCATGTGTCAGACCCACTCAAAATAGCATACAGTGAAAGGACGTTTCTTGTGAAGGTCTCAGAGGTTTGGAAAAGATCATTAGTGAACAAACAGCATCATGAAAAACAAGGAACACAGCAGGCAGGTCAGGGGGAAAGTTAATGAGAAATTTAACATACAAAGGCACCGTGGTGCACATTAACTGATAGAGCAGGAAAGGAAAGCATTAATCAAAGAAGCAGCCAGGAGGCTCATAGCTACACTGGAGGAGCTGTGGAGGGTGGAGGAATCTGCTGACGACAGGTCTGGCCTTTAAGGATAAGTGGCAGGAAGAAAACCAATGCTGGAAAAAAAAAAAGACATAAGGAGTCCCATTTGCAGTTGCCGAAGGCTATATAGTAGACAGACCCGAAAAATGCTCTGGTCCGATGAGATCACTTTTTTATAACACAGCGTGTGTGGTGGAAGACTAGCACTTCATACCCTGAAGACACCAAAACAAAACATGATAGTGGCAGCATCATGTCAGGGGGAGAAAAAAACAGGGAAGCTTATCAAAGCTGAGGGGTGGAGACATACTGAGTTAAGACATATTAGCAGTTTAAAGTCAATCTAAAGGCTGAGCTTTTAGCAGGTCAGCAGAACCTAAAGTCCAAGCTACAATGGGATGATTTGGATTTAGCTGAATTAGCTATTTAGAATGCAGTGCTTTAAAGCATGACCAGCATCTATGGTTCTATTGTGTTTAAGCAAAAGCTATAGAACTTTGGACCTTATGTACTGGAGTTTAGATGAAAGCCAATTCATGTTCTGGAATGGCACAAAGTCCAGCCCTAAATCAAACCGAGAATCCATGGGAACATCTAAACATAAATGTTCACATCTGCTTCCCCTTTCAGCTTAGCTTAGCAGTTATGACTGACTCCGAGTGAAAAAAAACCCAAAACATTCAAGTCTGGAAAAGGACAAAATGAGAACAGTTTCCATGGGAATTAATACATTTGCAATATCCTGTATGAGCCTGATAGCATACTATAAACCAACTGATGCTGGGGAAAATGACCCCTCGTTATATTCCCTTTTTATACAAAGTATTGACCCTGATGCTTATTTTTTCACATTTAAGATCGCTCTTATTTCCACTGAGTTTGCGTCCACATTAGTAAATACTGCATCGGTGGACACCAATGTTTAATTTGGCTTTTTTGTAAAATGCATGGGTTATATTTTAATTGAAAATTCCTTTGACTTATTTAGGAGAATTCTGATGCATCATTCATTAAAAATGAAAAGTGTTAGGCCTGCTGTCAGGAAGAGCAGGGAGAAAGGATTGTTAGTCAAGACACTCAAACGAAAAACTACTTCGCTGCTAAATAATTAAAATGAAAGTAACATTTCATGTTTGAGAAAGCATTTTCTTTATTTACAAACTTCAGATCATGAAAAAGTTTAAATATTAGAGAAATGTGCCTTTAAATTAATAACCGAAGAAGCCTCTGTTTACTATACTTACTGCTTTATTCAACTTTTGACACTATATTGTTCTATAATGGTAATTATATGTTGTTATAAGTCTTTCTATCAGTAAGTTTTTGTATGAAAGATGTTCTGTTGCAGTCTGTCTTACAGCCAACCTGGAGAAGCCTCTGACTGAAGACACATAGTTGCGGAACAACAATCTGAAGAGGAGGATCAGGGTTCCACATAATCTTCATAACTTTATGAGGGATTATTCTTAACCTCTTACACCCTCAGGGGGTATAAATAAATTTCTGCCTGACAAAAACACACAAAAGTAAATCACTTATAGCCTCACAGCTATTAGATTTAAGAAGAAACTTTTGGTACCTCTGTAAAGGTAAGATGTCATAGAATGGTTTTCTGGTGTCAGCACCATTGTAGCTTTGACCCTGCCTGAAATATTAGGGACAAAATACTAAATATTTTGCATTTTTTGAACCTCGCCAAAATTTTCTTTGAAATAAACATTGCAAAACACTACCAAAATATTATTTATAGCACAAAAAAGTAGTACAGACTTTTAAATCTAAATGTTGTGTAAAATAATACCAAATTTGGACTCAATCAGATGAATCATATTTATTTTAGAATGGTATTAGTGAGAAATTTCTTAGGCGGAGGGGCCATTTTGGCACATTTATCCAAAAATGTCACCAAACTGTGCCAAATCTGTTTTTTACATCAATACTGGGGGTTTGTTAAAATTACGAGGTCACGTGGCAGCTGGACCCACCGGTGGGTCCGTCGGGTTCTAGGAGTTAATGAAATAATCTCCAGGGATTCTAGTGGAGTTACCATAACAGAATCAACCCTTTTTAATAGCTTAACTTCTGTATGTCTATTGCTTTGATGCTGCCACTCAAAACAGAAAAATAAAAAAGGTATATTTGTTTATCTGTCAGTTGTATTCAACTTACATAGATATAAAATCATTCCCAGATTTCATTCCAGAATGGTCCTGTATTTTGCTTCGTCCGTCTTCCCATCAATTTTAACCATCTTTCTTGTCCTCACTGAAGATAAACAGGCCAAAACCATGACGCTGCCACCACTGTGTTTGACAGTGGTAATGGTGTGTTCAGGCTGATGAGCTGTGTTGCTTTAACGACAAACACCAAATTATGCATTGTTGCTAAAAAGTTTGATTTTGGTTTCGTCTGACCAGAGCACCTTCATCCATGTTTGCTGTTGTCTTCCAGGTGGCTTGTGGCAAACTTTAAAAAAATCTTTTTATGGATATCTTTAAGAAAACGTCTTTCTTCCTTAAAGGACAGATTTGTGGACTCTATGGCTGACCGTGTCCTATGGAAAGAGTCTCCCACCTCAGCTGTAGATCTCTGCAGTTCATCCTGAGTGATCATGGGCCTCTGGGCTGCATCTCTGATCAGTCTTCTTCTTGTTTGAGCTGAAAGTCTAGATTTGCAGTGAACTGAGACTCCTTCCTGGTACATATTACTGCTTGCACAGCAATCCTTAGGACGTTTAAAGCTTGGGAATTTTCTTTTTTATATCTTTTTGGCTTTCAGCTTCTCCCCAACGGTATCTCCAACCTTCCTGGTGTGTTCCTTTATCACAAAACATTTACATGCAGACTTGATTACGAACAGGTGGATTCTATTTATCATCATCAGTCATTTAGATCAACATTGGCTCATTCAGAGATCCTCTCTGTACTTCTGGAGGTAGTTTACTGCACTGAAAGTGAAGATTTAAATGTCACATAAATTCCGTTACTCTTAATTGTGTCACACTTTTTGATTGTCTTCAAAAAAATGTTAAATGCCTGAAATGACACAAAAAGTTGAAAAAAACCAGGGGCCTGAATGGTTTCACAAGGAACTATATATAAACGTTAAAAGGTGGTCTAAACCAATATCTAACAGGAGTTAAATATATATATATATATATATATATATATATATATATATATATATATATATATATATATATAACTGTAAAGAGTTAAAAGCAGGGGGGATTTACCATTAGGCAAAACTAGGCAGTTGTCAAGGGCCCCAAGTTCCTGGGGGTCCCATAAAACTGCTTTTACATGTATGGTTAATACAGCTATAACTTATTTGTGCACATTATGTTTTTGATAAAAAATATTAATAATATTAAGTGTGTCTCAGGGTGCACCCCTTCAGTGTCTACCACATTGGATCAGTCCATTTGCTGCCCATGTGCAGAAAGGTCAAAACAGGTAGCAGTAAATCATTTGAAAACAAATGGCGGGAAGGGCAGTATTACCACTTAGCTCTTTTGGCTCTATATTTAGTGACTTTTCAGACCCTTCTAGTGCTTCTATTACAAAAAAGCACCAACCGCCAAATCAAGTGAGTTTTTTCCATTACTAAAGACTTTGGTGAGAACACATAAAAGCACCGAACTCTGCTCTCTAGAGCAAGTAGATTGGTAACCCCGCCTCCTGCTCTCCTCTATCTTGTCAGCAGTCATAATTCATGCAGCTATTATTTCATTTAAATGAAAAATGGAAAACAGATTAGCAGATCATAGCTTGTCTATAGTGAAAAGAAGGACTGGGTCATTTACTTTTGCTGTCACCTTTTTGGAAACACAGGAAGGAGCAATCAGCTAAGTTAGAATAGACTTAGTGATTAGAAATTCTATGATTGCTTTTGAGACAGCATTAAAGTCAGCTGAGAACATTGCCAATATGAAAAGAAAAAAGGAAAAAATAAAACATAGAGAGGAAAACAGCAAGAGAAGGGATAAGAAGAGAGGGACAAAGGGTAGAACAAATATTGTATGTCTATTCTATAAAAATTTCTGTCTGTCTGTTTTATGTGTCGTCTTCTCAATTCAGAGGGCCCCATGCCTGTTTTGGCCCAAAATTTCCTAAATCTGCCCCTGCTTAAAGGTTTATTTCTGACTAGACGAGCTGTTTCCACGAGCAATAAATAGTTACGGTCTAACCCAGTCACTGTTCTAACCAAGTCACTGTTTCCAGTCAAGTTGTGACGTTTCAAGGTCTGAAAGTTGACTGATAAAGGTTGGATCTTTTGATGCCATTTAGGTTGAATCAGGTATTAAAATAAAAGGATTGGCCATAAACTGACTTCTTTTAGTCTTCAGAGAAGCTCCTGTGGTTTTGTCTACACGTTTTCCATTGAACACAGCTCATCACACTCTGTTTTTACAGCCATGCCATTATAAAGTAGAGCAGAATGTCATTTTGAATTTGTTTCTGAAAAAAATGCACGAATATCCTCCACAGTGATGTGATCTTTCAGGCAGTATATCTAGTTTTAAAATTTTAATGTGTCTTGAACTAAAGCTGTCATCAGAGAGGAGTAAATTATCTTCCAAAAATGTACCAATAATACCACCCACTATCAAAGAACCTGGCTTTTGGGTTTGTAGATAACAGCCAGAACGGTAAATGGCCTGCACTCAAAGTAGCAGTCACATTTAATGGTACCCCTGCTAAAGCTGTGCAAAATCTTGAAATAAATTAATTTTTATTGAAGCATTATAATCTCAAATTAGAAGTTTTATGTGCACAGTTTAAAAAAGTTCATCTTTAAAAGCACATCAGAGCAAAATTGAAAAAAAAAAAATGAGGTCAGATATTTATACCTAGTGTATATGGAAATGTTAGGAACACACGGATGCCACATCATATAATACCTATATGATTAAACATATGGGAGTTATCAACCAGTTGTCATTGGGCTAAATCCAAAGTCGGAGAGAAAGTGAAACAGAAGAAACAAAAATTACACTTGAAAACACCCAATTAGATAAAACACAAACAAACTCATAAACAGAAAAACATACTGTAAAACAGAAATACTGTAATCACAGAAAATAGAGAGCAGCAAAGTGCAAATGTGCTGCATATGTTTACTAGAAATGCACTGGGAGAGTCCAGATTTGTGGCAAGCAGTAAATTCTGCCCCATGTTCTGACTAACACCTATAGCTAGAACTCACACATGACCTGGATCATCACCTAATGTTCTGCTCTCACCTTCTTCATTCACTCCTTTCTTATTGGATCAACAGATCGAGACTTTGAGGGAGGCATGACTCTCCTTTCCATGCCTTGTTCAAGTTGCATGTTCTATCCCTGTGTTGATAAATTATGATAGGATGCGAGTTTTTTAATATGTGAATAATATAATAAGATTTTTAATCATTAATCTCAGGGGCTTGTAGTTAATCTCATCATTTTATCTCTAAAAGTAATTTCAGCCATATATAATTCTATATGCAGAGTTATAGATGATGTTTCTTATGACCTTGTTACTGTTGGTTTCATTTGAACATTACTGGGAGGCTTGTACATGTGTACACTGTAGAGCCCAGAGGGACTTTACTGCTCTCTTATCAGAAAGCAATTGCACTTTATAGCTAGTTCCATTCGGTTCTCCTGTGTCTCTGGGGCAACAGTTTCTCAGGAAGTAGGGTTGCTGTTTCGAGCCTCTGCTCTGTCAATCTCTGTCAATCTGCCCTTAAGCAAAGCACTTAGGGTAGGGTTATTGGTTAGGGTTCTACACCTCACCTGTTGTTGGTGGTCAAATGGCCTGGTGTGTCCCATGGAAGCTGTGGCTAAAATGTACCTCATTACCATTGGTGTATAAGTGGATGAATTACTGAAGGCAGTGTGAACTGCTTTAGAATCAAACACAATATAAGTAATTGCCTTCTACTATATCTTTTGTTCATTTTGGTGAGCAAATATACACTTAAGTTGTAGTCAGCAGGTACATTTTACTGTAAAGAAAATCCTGCTTATTGATTATTGAAGCTGTAGAAGGGACAGTGGTTGCTCAGGTTTATAAAGTTGACTAGTTTAATTTTACGTAGTACATTTTTCAAGGTAGCCTGCTTTAACACAGCATAATGATATATGCTAAATAGGATGTTTTGTGAAAAAGTTACCGAATTATCTAATCAAGATAGACGCACTGAGCTCACTGTATTAAAAGGAAAAAATAGCAGTCATTCGTTAAGCCATTCAAGCAAGTAATTTGGGACTTAAAGTTGAACTTTCTGTCAAAGCTCAGAACAGAGGATCCAGCATTCAGGGAAAACAGACAGGCAGAATTCTCAGAAACATTTATTAATAAATGTTGGCTGTAATTCAGCAGCTAGGGTGTGAAAGGCCGGAATCTCTGTAGAGAGAAAACTCAGGTTAGTGACCACGTAAATCTGACGGAGGGCGATTATGAGCACCTGAGTCACTAACCTGGTCTTAGAGTTCAGGCTGTGCCCAGAAAAAAGGGTGGAATCCAGCCGGATGGCTCACAATGCAGCGAACACCACCCAGAGGGTGCCAGGTGTCGAAGCCTTAAAAACTGCTGAACTGGCTTACGAGCAGGGTCAGAACGGGTCAGAATGAGGCAATCAGTTAAACAAACAGGTACTCTAGAGAACTCTCACCAAAGGCTTAAATGATCTTGCCTGAATGAATGTGAGCAAGCAGTTCAAAGACTAGAGGCTAGAACAGGGGACACACATGAACAGTGATGAGAAACTGGGCGGAGCTAGACAGGTGAATGGAATGAACCATTAAGCCAGTCATCAGTGCCGAGATAATGACTCTCTCATCTCTGAAAGTTCAACTTAAGGATGGTTTTGTTAGCCAGTGATTTACCTTAATTTATGATGATTTATACACTAAAAGTAGTGTAATGTACTGCAAAGATGTGGCAACATGGAGGATGCTCCTTGAAAGTAGGAAAAAGAAAATGATTATGCTCACCCAAATCTTTGAACAGTTTAAATCTGTGGTTCTCAACCCTGATCCTGAAGTACCACTACCCTGCATGCTTTAAATGTGTCTCTATTTCAGCACATATAATGTAAATGAGAGAAATCTGTCAATCATTTATTCATCCATGTCAATTGTGTGACAGCCAGACATCTAAAACATGCAGAGCAACGATCCCCAAAGACTAAAGTAGGGAACTTGTCAGAATTTTTAGATTTAAGAATTTAAGTAAGTATTAAATAAGTATTTATTGTATAAAAACCAACACAGTATTACTGCAGTTTGATGGTTAAAGTAAACAACCTGTAGCAAAGATCTTTTCCAGTCCTTGAGGTCTGCTGTCCTCCAGCCTCTAGATGTGTCTCTGCTCTGCATGCCTGAATCAAAAGTCTGAATTACCACTCCATTCACATAGGTTCTCCTGACTCTTGCTAATGAGTTGATTATTTGAATCAGGTGTAATGAAACAGGGACACATTGTTTCAATACCGGCTTGTAAAATGAAGGTCTGATCGCACATTGAAATTCGCAACCAGAATCGACTGGAGCCGAGAACATTAAAGTGTCATGGGCCTGAAGGATAGTCACTCAAAGACAGAGACGAGGAGATGATGAGGGGAAGAGGGAGATGTAAACACAGCTGGGTCCGCCAGCCTCCCCGCTACAACCGACAGATCTTTTGGTAGTTCTTGGCAGGCTCTGATAAGGTGCTCCAGTGAAGCACAATGGATGCACTGCCTTGCATCAATGCATTGCTGCCTCTCCTCCGGGGTGAGACGTACCTGGCCTATCTGCATAGGAGAGAGAGGAACAGCCACGGACCGAGGCCCGCTCGGAAGGAGGAAGGTCCGTCTGGCGTGGAGATCTCTCCAACCGGCTTGGTCCCCTGCTTCTTAATAGGTTATATAACTGGGTGGCAAGAGCGATTAGCTCATCCAAAGTGCTCGATACCTCAAGTCGAGCTAACTTATCCTTTAGAGACTCGTCGAGAGCCTGATTAAACACATAATTGAGGAAGCCCAGCTCCGGGCCAGCGGTTGCCGCTAAGGTACGGAACTTGAGGGAAACATCTGATACGCGGCAACCTCGCTGCCTGAGGGCCAACAGATGCCAGGACTGCTGCACAGGTTCAGACTCAAAACAAACAAAACAACAAGAAACTACCAAACAGGAACTGCATAGGTACTATATATATGGGGAACAGCACAAATGGTGGACTAATGAGCTGATATGGAGCAGGTGTGGATAGGACTAACTAGAGGGAGCCAAGGGGAAGGAACGCCACAAGTAGACAACAGAGAGTTACTAAGAAATACCAAACTAACAGAAAACAACTACAAAGACACAGAATATCACACAAACTAAAACTAAATGGCTTAGCACCCAAATACATCACAGACTTGCTATCAGTGTATCAACCCTCCAAACCACTCAGGTCTTCTGGCTCCAGCCTGCTCTGCATACCTAGAACCAGAACTAAACATGGAGAAGCAGCATTTAGTTCCTATGCTCCACTTATCTGGAACAAACTTCCAGAAAAC
>NW_015150857.1:693511-724936 GCF_000732505.1 Cyprinodon variegatus
AATCAAGACTAAAAACACATTTGTTTAGGATTGCCTTCGACTGTTCTAGTTAAACAGTTCAACTGAAACATCATTAGTTCAACTTTTTTATTTTTTTTAGTCCAACTGTTTTTAATGTTCTTTTTTGTTACTGCATTTTTTTGTATTTATTTTATTTTTTATTTTTTTTCCTACTTGCTTTGATTCTGTTTTATTTTCCTATATTTTAATCATGTAAAGCACTTTGCATTGTCTTTGTACTGAATTGTGGTATACAAATAAATTTGCCCTGCCTTGCCTAAATTTAAATAGAGGACAGAACCCTGACACCTATTTTCTTAATAAAAAAATAGTTATTTAATAAATAAATCGTCTCTTTCATTGTTCACATCTAATAGGTGATCCTAACTGATCTTTAATCGTTAAAGTTTGGTCTGATTTAATGTGCTGTAATCAAAAAGTGTCATAAATATCCCCTGATTACATAACAGTTTTAATGTAAATGCAAATGTGCAGAAAAAAAAAATAACTTGCTCTGAATAAAAACTCAATCATGCTCTAATGCTACAGTCAACATGTGTGTATTGACCTGTATGGGCGTAAAGCTGCTCTCTAAGAGAATGTGTGTGTTTAGACGCGATAATCCAATGTGGACAGCACCGAGACGGTAATTAGAATTATGCCATTTCCCATCTCTTCAAAGCCGTATTGTCTTTAAAGGTGCCTGTGATTATGATTGATGTGCCTTTTGCAGTGCGCGTGCTCGTATGTGTGAGTGTCAGATTGAGATAAAGGGTTATTGTGTTCGGACTCTAGCCGTGCTGCTTTGAAAAGGGGCTGTACTGAGTCATTATGGTCAGTAAGACGTCCATTGATCAAGCTGTCAAGTATATCTGCCTCTGCATGTTTGTGTGGGTGCGACGTCTCCAAAGTGCGTGTGTGCCCGCCTGATAAGCTAATTGCCCCTCGGCCAATGGATGCACACGGACTAATGGCTTAGGAACATTAAGTCAATTAGTGCATATAAGAGGAGGAAACAATATTGTCTTTCACTCTCTCATTTCCTCTCATAAAGCACATTATTCAACTAACTCTATTTGTTTTTCTTTTGGTATGCTGTTTGAGTCGGCATGTGCATGTGTTTTAACACCATCACGTGTACACAAATAAAACTGGTGAGATGTCAATATACAAGTATTCAGTTGTCGATGCACATCAGCTAAAAACAAAGCTTAACCACCTGTGAAATGACAATAGACAAAAAAGAGATATTGCTTAAATGAGAAAAAGACAGATGTTTGAGCCCCTCCTTTTTCACAGACACTGTAACAGCTCTTTGGGACGTAAGCACATTTACTCATTTATTCATAAGCACACACAAAGCCATTTGCGGCAGAAATGGATCAACTATACCTGCTGTTAAACTTGTTTGTCAGCCTGATTTTCCCTCCTCTCCGCATTCTCATTAGGGCTCTGCTGTTGAAACCTAAATCTGTCAGAGCACCACTGTAGCTCAGCAGTATCGTAGAGAGAACCTGGCGAGGTGCTGTGTCAGTGTCACTGTCTGATCTCAGCACCCCCACCCCCTACTGGGAAGTTTGCCCCCTCCCCACACTCCCTGAAAAAACGTAACAAATTCTCCAAACATTTTCACCGCTCGAGTAGCCTCAAGGTAGGAAGCAGGAAGCTCAACTGTTCTGGTTCATCTCCCAAGGTCAGCTTGCAAGAGATGAGCTCTAAAAAAATACAAAAGGAGGGCCAGACTTAGATGTTCAGCAGATCGGGAGGTTGTTTATCAGAGGAATGAGTAGATTATATATGTTTGTCTAGTGCCAATTTCAAATACTGGACCTCCATTAAATGCCATATTAACTGGCACCAATGCAGCACTTCTATTGGAAAGCCAGCATGTGTGACACTGAGGCCATCCGATTATATCAGTCCTCTAAGTGGGTGGGCTTTGTAATCATAATGTTTGTGACAGTTTCCACTTTGTGGAGGCACCACCTGTCAGAGCTTATATGTTTTTCCTCACAGCTGGAGCTGAAAGGCTGCTAGCTGTTAGCTACATTAAAATACTTACTTTAGCTGACTTGTTTATTGTGCCACACTGGGTGTATGAATGGAAAAATGTATTGTTTATATTTCAGCTCTTAGAAATAACTTAATTTATACTTCACAAAGGGTGTGCGTACTTACCAAGCCCTTGTGTGGCTGTATACACCCAAGTATGGACTCATGTCTATCCATCTTGTTAAAAAAAAAATGCCAATTTTTTTTGCCCCATTCCAGCTAAGTCTTCTAGGAACACCTGTATGCTTCTCAGGGAAAACGTCACTCCTTTTCCCATTATTTATGCACCTAGGAAAACAAAACATCATTGAGTTTCATTTAGAAGTTCATCTGATCAGACAAAGAATGTAAAAGAAAAAAATATAACATTTTAAAGACACTTCAGTTGCAAATGAGGATTGTTAAGGATTCTTAAAGGGATTTTTAGGTCTACTAGTAATACCACTGCCAGTAGTGTTAAAATCTATTATCTCCTAACTTAGTAATTAATCACTGAATAGAAAAACTAAAAATTAAAGCTTTTTTTTCTTCTAATTTTTTAATTTGAGGATATGGGTAATTCATTTTAAACTTATTTCCAGATTTTGCTTTAAGGCGTGTGATACTTAATCCAGTATTGAACAAAATACCATAGTTAGTCATTAATTTTGGTGTCTACAGTATTTTGATGGCAGGTTCAGTCATTTACCAGGGCTGAATAAACTCTTAACAATAAATAAAATTCTGTATTCACTGTGAGTCACTTGGTGTGATCAGGTGTTCTATTACCAGATGGAAAATTAATCTTTTTGATCCGAATATTAAGAAGCAGGATCAGCAGCTCTGATTGTGTCAAAAAGCCAAGGAAAAGACATGGGTCTTAAGAAGGGAAATACTATCTTAAGTACTGTCTTTTCGGCTTCAGAGTAAACTCTGTGGGCAGGCAGCGCCTGTGTGAGCAATCACAGAGAGACAAGGCCTAAAGACCTAGAGGAACAGGGCAAGAGACCCCAGCTGGTCCTGAGAAATAAACCAGTGCCTGACCCTGATTGGAGGTGCTCTCTGTTATAAGGTTGTTTTCTAGCATCTGATCTCCAGGTCCTCCTCTGTTTGGACCCCTTATATGAGTTTTTTCAAACTGTGTGCAGATTGCAGAATGTTAATCAGAAACCAAAATGTATACATGAAAAAAATGTGTTAATTAACTAAATGCAAACTGATCACTGTTTACAATTTTAAGAATAGATGTATCGTATTTCATCTATTTTTACTTTGATTGGAAAAAGTTTGTTTTGGAGACTGATACTGTATGATCTAAAAAAATGCAACATATGTGAGGTTTAGTACGGAGTAAGAAATTTATTCAGCTCTTCTGTTTTGCTCTTTTAACATTCTTTTACTTCTCCTTTTAGTGATCACATTTTCAAAGGAAAAAGATAACTATTAAACTTTTGCAGAATCTTTACAAACAGATATTTAGGATCCTGGATTTAAAAAAAGATATTTTTAATAAATGCAATGAATTAATTTGGGGAACAAAAATAAATAAATAAATAAATAAATAAATAAATAAATAAATAAATAAATAAATAAATAAATAAATAAATAAATAAATAAATAAATAAAGAACTTCCACTACTCGGAAAGTGTTATAAATGTACATCTTAACAGATGAGTGATCGAATTAACACCCAGAAGCCAGTTCTTGGCAAATGAGTTTTCTCTTTTTAAAGAAATAGGTTGACTGTAGAAAAAAAAAAAAAAAATCACAAGGGAATATAAAATATGCTTGCATTTAAAAGCTTTTTGCAAAAAAAATGAAGTCCTTTTAACAAATGTTTTTTTAATTACTACAATCATGTGATTATTCGCATGATTCCGTTCATGAGAATCATACTGTGGGGAACAAGGTGTGCAGAGAGGCTATATGTGAAGAGCCGTCACACTACATTGAACTGCTTCTAATGGCAGGGCAAGTTTATTTATATAGCACAATTCAGTATAAAGACAATTAAAAGTGCTTTACATGTATAAAACAATAAAATAGAAGAAAAATAAAAGCAGAATAAAAGCAAAAAATTTATATTTTTTTATTAATTTTAGCTGCTTGTGATCAATCTCTTTCACACATTTACATCAACCCATGCAGGGCATATAAGTGCTGATTTTTATCATTACTGACCTTATATTTAACTGTCTTTTTTAAAACAAACGAAACTTTGTCTCTTTCATTAATGCATTGAAGATAAGCTGCTCTGTACAGTTCTTTGTCTAATGTATCATTTTGGAGCACCAGAGACTGCCGAGGGAAATGTAATCTGGTTTAAAGCATATTTAACTTTGAGATCAATTCCTCTCTTCATGCTCCACCTTTAATGAACAAAGCAAACTATTCTCACCTATTCTCTTGCATCGGAGCTTAGTGTGACATCAGTGACCCGTACTTTCTCTATGCAAAATTAATGAAGCTTTCTTTGTAGCGAGCATGAATTAAATAATGAAATATTTACCAATTAAATAATAATATTTGCCCTTTTGAAAATAATAAAGCTTAGAGCATAGTCAATTAAAGATCATGTCATAAAGATTTGTAATAATATTTTCTCCAATGTTGTAAAAAGTCATTAGGCTTCGTTATTGTTAGAGCATGAATAAAAGAGCCATTATAAACATAATAGCTGTGTAACGCATGTAGATCACATGGCCTCCTTCAATTTAGCTTTTTCCTTTTTTGATTCTACAATCAAATGCATTAAGCAGCAAGGAACCAAGTATTTCCTCCATCTTTGAGATCTTTGATTCACTTTTACAAGCAAAAATATTTTTCAGATAAAGAATTCTTTACAATATTCATGTAATATTAAGCATCAAAGTGCTGTTGCTTATGTAATAACTGGACTATGAGGTAATAGCTGATTTAAAGCAGTTATTAAATATTTTTCAGGGTTATTCCATCTGAGTTTGCCGTAATTATTACAGTATTAATTGGTGGGAATTATTGGTGTGGGTTTTTTTTTTTTTTTTTTGTTAAATCCTGCACTGACATTTTTTTCAAGCTTCAAGTCTTTGTATACATCTTAACAATGGGTGGTGGTAAATATGGCTATATGGCATATGGGTATAAGTGCAATAAATACTGACTTTTACATTAAATCATACTGCAGCTTCTGTCCCCTGTTCTCTTTGACCCAATGTATCCAACTTTTGGCTGCCTAATCCTCGCAGCCTCCTCTATGATCTTGTCTAAATTTACATCTCTCTACATGCCCCTCTAATCGTGCCTGAGAAGTTCTCATTGCCACTGATGAAAGCGTAAGAGGTCGATCAAATGCAAAGCAGCCTCTCTAAAACCTCCTTTGCATCATGCATTGCTACATCTTTGTGGCTGGCCTCCAGCCTCAAACACTACTAGGGTGCCTCCGATTGCAGCTTTGCCATGAAAATCAATGATCGCCATTTGGCATTCTGCCTTAAACACGGGTTCTAATATTCATAAAGACGATCAGTGATTGTTTGTTTTCAGCTGGTATAAAGATAGAAAGAAAAATGTGCACAGGTTTTGATTGAGGGGGATGTCGGCGAAAACAATTTCTCCTGGTAGTGTCTAATGGATTGGAGAGACCAGAGAGACGTTTGTCTTTTAACGCCCCAGATACATTAAGGAGGTATAAAATATGCTTGTCAGCCTGAATCAGTGTTATGCCACAACACAATTCAGATGCAACCGAGCGAGTTTCCACTGCAAAAAGAGATTATAGCAGTTATCAGAGCCGACAGCACGAAGGAAACAAAACCACAGGCTTCAGTTCGGCTTGCTAAGCACAAACCTCCAACAGGCTTACATCAAAGCATCCTATAATCAATTGAAACTATACGTTTTTAAGGATACTCCGTTCCACTCTCAAACACAAGTGGCACAATATCCCCGTTTATTTTCAAAAGGTATGTCTGTTTTTATTTTTCATTTTATACAGACAAGTGACAGAAAAGTAAAACCCTACTAAACTCCATAGTTTTTTACACCAGACATTTGCAATTCCCATATAGTAATTAGAGAAATTCTGTTAAAAAAAGAAAACATAAAACAAAAGAAATTTAATGTAAGATAATGCAGAGATAAAGTTTAAAAGTCTTGTTTTAATGCGACATAAAGTAAAAGGCTACAACAAACTTCTTTATACACACAGAGAGAAACTGCATGAACTGCATGTATTTTCTGCCTTATTAAAGCAAGGAGCATTAAAGCAATTGATCAAATTCTTCTACTGTGAACTGAGTTGCCTGTGGTGATGACTCCACAGCAGCACTTTCAGCATCTTTCAGATCATTGTTTTCATTTTTAAGTGTGCCATTTTTGACTTCAGATCATTTTTATTGCTGTCCTTCAACAGCAGCAGGCAATCTTTTTTTTCTACAAAAGCACCGCTTCATGAGGCTCTGGGGGACATCTGGGCAGCAACTGGACTCATTTTTTTTTCTTTCAGAAATGGTGCATGCTGCTAATTTCTTGTCCTTTATGACTATGTCAACAAGTATTTTCTGAAAGCACTGATCTCGTTGAAATTGGATTTATTTTTCTAAGGGATCCAACAGATGAGGTGGAACGTGATAGAAATACATTTGAAGTAATCTGTAAACAGAAGAGAAATTAAAAGGCAAATCCATCAAAGCAATGTTATATGCAAATAAAATACACAAGTATATTTGAATAAATGACCAGCTTTAACCAGTTTTTGGGGTATCAAGCGATGTGTGCTTGTGTGCATGGTTGGTAAAGCCATTTCATTTGTTGATGGAACTAAACTGACTTTTTCCCAAAAATAATTTCACCCTTTACAATGATTTTAATGTCAATGACTGTGCTGGTTGTTGCAACTTTCTGTCCTTGAGTGTCATGTAACTTGCCCTACTCACCATTATCAAATATTCACTGAGAGCTATCTGTCATTAAGTAAATAAGTAAATAAATAAGCTTTATTTATATAGCACCTTTCTCGGACAATCGTCACAAAATGCTGTACAATATGAGGCATAAAAAACAAAGCAGCATCGTATAAAATATATGTAGACAAAATAAATACAATCATAGCATAGATCATTACACTGATCAAACCATAATGTTTTAGGGTTTTTATATCAGAAACCTTTATTTACATTTGTTTGATTTCCACTGTTAAAAGGAAAAAGGGGGAAAACAAAACAGATTTTTTGTTTTTTTAGTCAATCTTAATAACAACTGTTCTTTTCCACATTGCAGCAGCAAGAGAAGAAAAAATAGTTTCCTGAGGCATCTTGGCACACTGTCTCTTAAGTCAGCCTTGGACTAGACTCACAAATTACCAGCCACAGATAATTTCTTTTTGAGGACAGTTCCATGAAGCCTTATCGATCACATTGAAGCAGGTTTCATGGTGCCAAAGGTTATCTTCAGTAAAAAAAAAAACGGATGGAGGAAAAGTTATTTTCTCAGACATTTGTTGGAGCAAACAAAGATAGGACGCTGACGGAGAGAGAAAACAATGGATTTGTTCACCGGCCCAGGTGAGGAACACTAGCTCTATCTTTCTGATTGAGTTTGGCTAACCTTTTGAGAAGGCTCATTTTACCTGCTGTATCCTGACTGTATCCAGCATCCAGAGGAATAAGCAAATAAACTGTTGACTGTCCCCCGCTCGCCCTGGGGTACCCAGAGGAAATTGAATTCATGGAGGACATGTTGACAAATGTTCCTGTTGTACACACAGCAAGGAAAACCTTCATGATATTTTGTTAATAGTCATAATGCAAATCATATTTAATGATTTCTGCTGGTTGTGTCTGAGATGTAAAAACATTTTTATTCAACACATATAATACATCCTTACACTTGAACTCCCACATGTGCGGCAGAGACCGACCCGCAACCCACAGGAAGGAATCCAGCTTTTGAGAACCATAGACTCAGACACAGAGGAGCTGACTCCTATCTCCGCCGCCTCTCACTTGGCTGCAGACCAATCCAAAGCCAGTTAAAAGTCATAACATGAAGACCACAACAAAACATCATCCACAGCAAGCAAAGATAAGACCCTGAGTTTGCCAATGCAAAGAACTCCTTCAGATTCTGTCTATAATAATCACATGGAGGATCATTGGCAAGTGGCAGGCCTACCATAGTACGATCATACAAGGAAGTGACAAGGACCAGCTAGCTCATAAGAGCAACCCTGGTACTTTGTACTCCAAAATCCACATAAAACATAGAGTGCGGAAAATCAAACTTGATGACCCCTTCAGTTGACCAGGCATTCTCTTTCATTTACAGTTAGCAAAATTTCAAAAATGCCAACCATAATTAACCTGTTGACTTAAAAAGGTTTATGAAAGAGCTGGGTGACCAGTTTGATAACATATTTCCAAAAACTAATTTCATTCTGTTTTTCTCCCTAAACATTTTCTCTAGTTTTGGGCAAATTTATAGAAGAATTGCTGACCTGATTGGAGCAGCACCAGCATGTGACATGTTTGGTGTTTTCGGTCTTGTGCAGCAAACCACAGGGAATTGTGAACAAGCACAATAGGACAGATGCAGATGAAAGCTGTAATCTATTCTTTTTGGGAGCACATCTCCACCTGGATCGGCATGCCAATTACTGTTTCTTTCAATTTTCAAACCACAATATATGTCTTGCAAGCTGATTTGACTTTAAACGAGAGGCATTATTTATCATTCATATCAAAGATGGCTGTTTTTTAAGTGCCATCTGTTATGAGGAAAGCACAACAACTACATCTCAGCCAGTCCTTCAGTAGGAGAAATTCATTGTGAATATTTGCTCTCCACTGACCTCTGCTGCTTAAAAAGGGCATTTTTACAGTGTAAGAAAGATGGAAAAAAAATATGTTTATAACCACAGTAAACAATTCTCTTTCAAATAAAAATGGACTAGCGAACTGTCCAGGGTGTACCCCGCCTCTTGAACCGTAGACGGCTGGAGATAGGCATCAGCACCCCTGGCGACCCCAGCAGGGACAAAGCCTCATGGAAAATGGAAGGATGGATAAAAAATATTAAACAAAATTTTAATAAAACACATATGATACTATACAACAGCAATTAACTTTATTCTGCTGTTTCTATTCTTCACACATTGATGGTAATTCAAGATCTAATCTTTGCATGTTTATATGAATATCAGTATTCCTATTGGTCTAAATTATGCATAAAATGGGTGCGTGGGTACTATTTATTGTTTCAAGGTAATTAATGTGATTTTAACAGCTTACCATATGGTGCAAAAAACTTAAATAATTATGGTAATAACTATGCTTAATTAAATTCAGCTTTAAAAACATGACACTTACATAAGCAATAAGACCAGGTGCAAAGATCACCGTTTTCATACACCTTAGGCAAAAATTTAGAGCGCAGCCTGCAAAATAAATGTGACAGGCACAAAGACACTTTAGCAGGTTCAAAGCCTCAGTAAACCTGCCCAGAAGGCATCAAATAATAATCATTAAAAAAAAACAATTAAAAATCATTTGAAAGGGAGATTAATATGAAGCAATTTGATCTGTTTTTCTCAGAGGGGAGATGTCACACTTCACTCTGTCTTTTAGAATATATTAAATATAAAATGTAATGTTTTAAAGTTGTGTTTTTGTTTTGTTATGATAAAGTTAGAAGTCTGAAAAATTAAGTCTCATCGTAAAGTATTACTTAAGCAGTTAAGCTACTCTGACATCCCAGTGTGCAGATGTGTTAATGATGGAAGCAGTTTTCCAGCCGTGGGAGAGACAATCTAATATTAAGCTCGCAGAGAAAGCAGGCAGCTGTGGTTTACACTTTGCCACAATCCAAACAATGCATCAAATACCTTCTCTTCATATTACTCCAAATCAAGCTCTGTTATTGATGAGGATTTGGATGGTATTAGGTTTTTACAGTAATCATGAGGGAACAGCTTATATTTTTTGTTATGTGAAGTTAAACATGAGTAATAGATCTTTTTTTTTCTTTTGTTGAAAAGTAAAGCCAGAGAGGTAGAGGTCTCAGAGAGGTAGAACACTAACAACTAGTCAGTGCCTACAAAGTCCAACCATCAGTTTCAGATTTTTTTTTCTATCAATAGAGAAATTTAGCATGATATTTCTGGGTGTGTTGGTGGTGCAGAGGTTAGGCGTGCATCCCATGTTTGGAGCAGTCATGCCTTGATGGTCACAGATTTGAGTCCTGTGTGTTCATGAATAAAAATAAAAGCCACTACCATGGATATGCACAATTTTTTAATGTAATCTGTTTGAAATTAGCTTAATATTGGCTAAAACAATGATCCATCTCATGATCTATTTTCCTTCTTAGAATCTCAGTATTTCTTTTTATTTCTAAAAAAAATTGTAAAGTACTATGATTAAAAGTATAGCTTTAAAATTTAAACAACCCCACCTCATAGTTAAACAATATTTTATTAGTAAAATGTAAAAATATTCACTGTTGTTCTACTTTTTTATTCTTCAAACAGAAAGACAACTGTTTCTACTGTTGCTAAGAAAGTAAAAGTAATATTGCACAGATTAAGACTATCCACAAAACGTTAATTTATTAATTTTTTTAAACATAAACTTATGAGAAATATATAGAGAAGGCAATACAACAATTTAACTGGGGGGGGGGTAAGATGTGTAAAAAATATAAAGTACATAACATGAATAAATGATAACATTTTGGTCCACCTGACCACGCCTCCTATCAATCCAACAGCAAAAGACAATAATTTCTCTTTAAACAGCAGACAAGATGTGAAATGATTCATTTGATTGAAGACTTTCATGAATGATTATTGGCTATGGGAAACATTTTGCCCCCAATCTGGCTGAAGCAACCCCAGTCTGGCAGTCATAGGACCAGCTTGTTTCTGTGCAGACGAATGGACCCAGATGAATGTTAATGAAGAGGAATGAGAGGGCCTCTTGAAATAAACATTTGCTATCAAATAAAATTAATTGATGATTTGGCTCAGAGTCTGCAGTTTCATAGTCTCTGCTGAACCTTTTTTAATCATAAATTAAACCGTTTAATCAAAATCTCTAAATGCTGAAAACATTTCCCAGTCTGACTTTATCAATGATGGAATAACTTACCAGGGGTCAGCTAATTGAATAGTAAAAAACCAAACTGCCAATTAAATAGCACGGTAAACTTTCCATATATTACATTAATGTCAAATTAGATTTTTATTTTGCAGGCCTACTTTTAGGTTAGGCTTAAAACCACAGCTTCCTTTTTTAGCTATAGATGAAAAACCTTTGTTGTTGAGGAGTAAGCGGTAAACTGTTTACATGCTCTGTGAAACTTTGTAAGAGCAGTGGCTAAAATGCACTAAATGAGCATGTTTACAGCTTTATAAACTATGCTTATTTTCAACAACCTCACTTTGTCCTGAATGCAAAGCCACAGGTGGCAATCAAAGTGCTTCACATTCTGTCAGCTTTTAGATAAAGTGAATAATACGGTAATTTAGTGCAATGGTTTAATTTTCTGTTGCACATCTATTAGTGCAGAGCATGAGTATCACCTCAACAGGAGTTAAAGTATAGTAAAGTCTGCATCAGCAGGAGAATTTTACGCAGCAGTCTGTGAATTATAGTATTTGTTAATGTCTGCCGTGCCTCTCAGGGTGATGTATCAGGCCTCACTACATGAAGCGCTTGAGAAATCTGGAGAGCAGCTGAAGAGCCAGTTCAGGTTGTGTCATAATTAACTCGGCAGCAAGCAGCCTCTCTGTTCAGCCACTGGAGAAAATCCATGTGGACACCCAACTGTGGCACTTCAGCGACTGCCTGATCCCAAATGTGAACATATTGCTGTGGAGAGCTCGGCGTTGCGGTTAAGAGCGGCAGAGCTGATCGATGGGATTGACAAACATAGAGCATAATTTTAAATTGCATGAATCAGTTACAATGAAGCAATTTTTAGCGCTTTCAAACATGTGGAGCAAGTCGTTCGGCTCCACCAGCTTTGTTTAAATCATTATTGTTCTCTGTTAACATATGTAAAAGAAATATCTCCTCCAATAGATTTTTTTTTTGGTTTCTTTCTTTGAAACACTTAAATATTAAAGGTCATAGGAAAATGTATCCCACAAACATCTTGAGGGAAACTAGAAGAGCTTTTATTTATTTTTCAAGGAAAAATGTTACCCACCCGTACCATGCAAAAATAAAACTCCTTGTTAAGTAGAGATAAAGTTTAAGTACCCAGAACTTCTTTAGTTTTACAGTCTGATTACTGGAAATCACTTAAGCAGATCCTGTCTAACAACTTGAAGTAGGACATTTAGTATTTCAGAACAGATGAGAAACAAACTCAGTGATGTTCAACAGTCTGCAAAGGGGTTGCAAAGCTATTTCTATAGCTTTGGCTGTAACAAAGAGATCTGTTATTCATAGTAAGGAGAAAACATGCAGCAATAGTGAACCTTCCCAGGAGTAACAATGCCATGGGAGGGCTCAAGAGTAAAAAAACAGTGCCGACTAAAAACAGTGTCAAGAAACTAAATATGCATTTTATTATGTTTATGAAATGTTTAAAGTTGCTATTTGTAACTTTAATGCTGAAAACCAAATCTCTGAAAATATTCAACTGCTTATGCAGGACATCTCTTTAGTCCACTTATAACGTATTATACTATCTGAAATTAGAATTTAAAGCAAGATATAGACCAAGGCAGCATTTTTTTTTTTGCTATCTTTACCAACACAGCATGCATGCATTTCTGTGCATTTAACAGTTTTTTAAGAACGTTTTAAAGTTTTTTTTTATCTTTTAAGGCAAGAGAGCAGAAAGGCTAAGCTTATACAGTATTTGTTAAATAATCCTCAAGACCTAAATATCTTATAGACCCAAGAGACTAAAGAGAACATTTTTTGAAGTTGTACATTCTCTTATATTATAACGTTAAATCCGGATTTTAGAAAAATAACATCATGCCAACAGTAAAAGATAAATAGATAATATTAAGTTTGTGGCGAAAGTCTGAGCTTTCATCCAGTTGAAATTGATATACAGTAGGGGACTCTGCCAGTCATTAAAAACACAAGCTGGTTTGGATTGCTTATTCTCCTTATTTATTGATTGATTGACTTTATTAATCTCACAGTGGAGAAATATACTTGTTACATCAGCTCAGATAGCCAAAGAAGAAGAATGTGCCAAAAGAAGAAAAAGGTGCATGGGACATATATAGTATATACAGTGTGTCCACAGTCAATTATTTTATGTACCCAAGTCTACCCACCATCTTTTGGTAAGATTGGGACTAATTTGAGGGTTGCACACATTTGAGAGACACAAAGAAGTAATCTGTTATGGTGCACATATATTTCTACAGCACAGTAATAGATGTAATTGATCGCCTCATTGATTAATGGTTGTAAAATAAAAAATAAAAAAAAAGTGGTTAAAGATTGTGACAAAAGGAGGTTTCAAAACAATTCTTAGGAACATCATAAAAAAAAAATCACTGAAAGATGCTGGATCTTTCGCTACAGAAAGAGAAAAGAAAAATGGTAAATGCAACCTAGAAATGCTTTTGTTTTGTTTTTTATGTCTGCTGGCCCTGGGCCTTCACTGTGCTGGAAAACAGACAAGCTGACGAGCTAACAAGAGAGGTTTGACTGCAATTCAGTCAGAGGCAGTGGAACATACTATAGACAAATACTAGTACAAATATGGAAACATAAAGAAACAAACTTTGTGAAAAGGGAATGGTAAATACGAATAAAACAGCAGAATCTAAGCATGACACTAGCATGAAACAGATATGAACCTGTGAAGACATGGGGTCCCACCTAAACTGACAAAAAAGCCAAAAAAGATATAATCGGGGAAACAGCAAAGAGGCACAGATTAACTCCAGAGGAGCTACAGAGTCCTACAGCTCCGGTGATAGAACCTGTTAATAGTTATGAAATGCACAAATCTGATCCAAAAAAAGTTGGAAAAAGAAACCCATAAATCCTGCTTGCTATCTTCAAGGATACAGGAGACAGATGAAAGAAGGTGCTCTGGTCAAATCATACCTTTGACACATTTTCAGCATCCATGCAAAACACATTATGTGTTTAAAAAAAAGTAGCTCCACACAACCCCTTTAACACCATCCTCAGGTTAAGCATGAGGTTGCAGCATTGTCCTGTGGGGAGGCTTTTCTTTAACTAACAGGGTTGAAAGGAATATTGTTGTACCTATATGCAGCCCAGTGTAAGCTTGGTTGGCTTACACTGGCCTGTGACCACAAAAATAACAATTCAACAGACTGGCAATGCCTCAAGTATAGGTCCACTATATTCAGTTATTTATATTAATTATGTTTCATTTTCTAATTCATCATCTTAAATGTATTTCTAATTATTTAATGGGGAATTTATTATTGTATTGTGCCTGTCACATTCAAATGGTTTACTTAGTATTTGAATCATTTTTGATTCAAATATAAACCACATGGTCTTGTGATCGATTTTATGGTCCAGACCTCTGCATTATGAAACCCCTGGTCTAGATGGTTATGGTCTAGGTTATGACCCACAACATGTATGGGTTAGAGTGGCCTAGTCAAAGTCAAAACATTAAAGGTATTTTGGAGGATTTTCCTCTGTTTAAAAAAAGTTTGCGTACGAGAGCATCCACAAGCCCATTTCTCCTCCTGCACTCTGTGTTTAAAAGTTGTTGTTCTCATAGCTCATACAATCTTACTGTGTCTGAACTTTCGCTCTAACCCCTAAATCCCATCACTATATAGAGCAGGGACTTTATGGTGAACTCAGTTAACTTGTTGGTCCACTGCGCTGTATCTGCCCCTTCTGAGGCCTTACTTTTCTTCTCACACACTTCATAGAAACTTTTTTCTCTTATGACCCTGAGCCATTTTAAAAGAGCTGCAGTGAGAAAGGTGATCTTCAATGACCGTCTGACTCTGTAGCTCACCATACATATATGCCTGAACGTGCACATGTGCAGAAAAAGATAGCTAATGGGTCTAGCATGTAAGATAACCTTATGTAAACGTATCACCAGAATGATTGACAGTTAGGAGGACCACCTATTTAGATGATCCACCCAAAAATAAAAGATCACACTCTATACCTTTGAAATTTTATATTTTGTGATCAGACTTTAAAAAAAATTTGGTTGCCTTGTACTAACTGATTGAATTTCAAGTATATTGGAAAGAACAAAACAGATACAAATCTGTCTTTACATGGAAACTGGTTAAGACATACCCGTACCAAAAGGCCATTTCACTATTTATTGAGTCAGGGGGCATATTCACAACTAAAGTCGTCTATTTACATCGCAATCACATGCTAATTTGTGTTGGTCTACCACATAAAAAGCTTTTATACAGTACATCAATGAGAATGTGACACAAAGTGAAGAAAAGCTGAAGGGGGAGGAATATTTTTTGAAAACCAGTGTGATATCCTGTTCTGACACAGTAATATTATAGTAAGACAAAAAAAAAATGTCTGAATACCATTTTTCCACATAAACATTCACGCACCACAGAACCATAAACAACTTAGAAGTCTTCTCGACATTGTGTCAAAATAACCCTCGAGGAAGACCTCCTGCAGTTTGACAGCGTGTCGTTTTGTTGAGCATTCACAAAGCTGGCGTTGCTGCTCTCAGTCCATATTCACACTTGCTTGTGTGGTTATGTGTTAACCAGGCGGCTCTGAGTGGTCTATGACGGCACCAAAGATCCTGACATCATGGCTGTATATTCCAGACATCTGGAGCAGGATTATTGCAATAGGGCACTACAGTATACTTCTCTGAAGCTGAAGGAATATCTGACAAATTATATGGGGAAAAAGCTTCTCAGGCATTACCCTTATGCTATGCATTAATTTAAGTAATATAATTTTCTTGAAAACAGAAATAAAAAATGTTTTTTTTTATTGTTAAAAATAAAATGTGCTTATTTTTAAACTGACTTAAGCTTCAAAGTGAGAAATAATAAAAAAAATAGCTATAGTTTAAAAACCTCTCAGTTTCAGCATTAATAGTAAAGAGAACATGTATGATAAAAACTTTATATAAAAAGAATGCCTTTTACTGTCTTGTTTATGTTGATGAATAGAGGCAATTTTGGTCTGAGGTTCACTTCTGGGCCACTTAGACGTCAGCTCCAGGAGAGGCTGCAGTTAAAAGCTCCTTATTTAGAGAATTATATTATGATATATGTTGCCGAGGTTGGAGTTATTTTTGGAGTGTAGGCTGAGCAATAAAGCAAGATGATGAATTGTCATTGCATTTATATTTATCAAGCTGTTGGGGCACCTCTCGAGCTGTCTCTGTATTAGCAAGTGTGCAGAGAATATAAATTTGAGGAAAATGAGAAAATATAATTTTGTTTGTTCTGTAGGTATTGCAAACTGCTTTTTTTATAACCCACATTATACGTTGCAATCTGCAAATGCTTCTTGGGCCCTGAGGTGGAGAATAATAGATGAGTCACCCTTGCATTTAGATGTTTCTCTGAACCACTGACTGGGACACAAACTAAAAATAATCCTTTCTGTCCACTGGCTACTTGCTTTGTGGATGGACACTGTTTTACATAACTTGTATCAGGTTATTTAACATTCTTTTATTAGTTATGGAAATTGCATTGATTGTTTGTCTAATAGTGGCTTTGGTTTGATCCGAATGGTCGGTTAGGTGGAGGAAAATCTTTAACTGATTGCTAAATGAATCCCCGGCATGCTCCATCTTTTTCACAACAGATCAATTCAAACTCTTTAAAAGTCTGTTTATACCAGGCCAGAAAATGAAATGTTACACTGCATTTAAACTAAAGTTAAAACTCCTTATTCTGTTTTTTATAGTTAAAGATCATTTAATATTTGATTTTTAATTACTTGGTCTCTTGGATGTTTCCTTGTCATGTTTTTCAGGTCTTGCCTTTTCAGATAATTTCTTAGTTTTTATTTCTGTTGGTATTCTGTTTTTACTCGTTTTAATTAGCCTCCCTTTCTTAGTCTTGCTGCACGCCTTCTTCCCCAACCGTTATACATTATCTCATCACTTAATGATCTGCAGTTAGAGCTATCTTTCTCTAATCCCTCTGTATTTAGGCTCCTGGTTTATCTCTGAATTATTCCATTGTAGTTCCAGAAGGTTTGTTACTCTGCTGTTCTCAGTTCTTCACCCTAAGTCTGTAAGTTTTAAAAAAAAAACTTCCTGTCTGCACTTGGGTCCAACTCTGAAAACAACACCTTTGACAAATTGCAAAAGTCTAAGTGATTTCTTTAGTAAATAACTATAACTGGTAACATTAGAAAAGGTCTCCTCTCATACCTGGGGTTGGCTTCTGCTCCACTAACAGTTGCAACTAGGAGCAGCTGAAGCAGGGTCTGTGAACTGTGTATTCACACCACTTCCAATCAGTGCTAATTAATGTGAAGGTGAGTCAGTGTCAGGGTGATGATGCTGGTCCAACCTGTAACACAGTCTCTTGTTAGATTTTCCGTCATTCACAGGGTTGCAGGGAATAGCTGGAGTTTACTTTCTACACTCAGGGATCTGGAAGATGGTTTCTAATTAACAGCAACTGTATTGCTAAATTTTGGTTGGTATAAGTAACAACGTGTTTGTTACAAAAATATTGAAGATTTTGCTAAGACCTGCATGAGTTAAGCTTTTTTAATACAGGATAAGGTGATGAAAAGAGTTTGAAAATAAAAAGAGAAAATACCTGCAACCATGATGTGAACAAGAGCACAATAAACAGAATCAGTGCTAAAAGAGCAGACTGTCAGGGCTGCTTCCATATACTGTAGATATGAAGCAGAAAAACACTGAATTATTCATATGTGATGCAATAATATTCCAGTTAGATGTGGCAAAATCATTGCCTGTGTGTTAAAGTCCCATGATGTTTTTTTCCAAAATTGTCACATATTTCAGTGTCTTTGTATCTTTACTCTTTCCTCAATTTAAAATCTTCCACAATCACCTTCAGAATAGTAATACTAATTAGTAAATAAAAAAAGCATTGTAACTGAGACCAAGAAAAACTCAGGTAGCTCAGGGTTTAGGTTAAGAACAACATCCTGATCCTTCTTTTGGCAGCGCCATTTACCGTATTTTTTATTGTTCTGTTTTTTGCGCATCTGGAACTATTTCTCTTATATGATATCTCTTTCCTTGGTTTCTTTTGTGTTAGTTTCACATTTCTTCTGACCATTTTGATCTCTTTTACAGCTGTTTCTGATCCACCTTTTAATTCACCCATATTCAATGTCATCCTCCACTCTCCCCTCAGTATATATATCCTTATCAGTAGTCAAAGTTCTTTATTTTCCATTCTTAGTCTTATGTGTACCTGTGTGTTTTCATTATTTGCTCTGTTAATGACAAAGAAATCGAAGAAATATAAAGAACTAACTTTTCATTCATTCATTCATTCATTTTCCATCACAGGTCGCCAGTCCATCCCAGAACTAACTTTTCTATTCAAACAAAAATCACACATTTTAACAGAATTTATAAAACAAATAATGGAAGTGCTGAAGTGCTAAACTTTTCAACCTGAAATACATCTGTTTCCCCTGCATTTGCAGGAAAAAGACATAGAAAAACGATGGGTGTGCCTACTTCCACAGCAGGTTGGGGCTATTTTCCTGACAGGAAATGTTTATTTTTTTTGGGGGTAAGACAAAAAGCTCTGCAGAATGGATTGATCCTATTTGCATCTCGTATACATTTGTATGTTGTGTTCATATTGCATCACTGCATCTGTCGGAATGCTTACTGCTGCCCTACAGGCTCCAGCACTGTCAAAGCAGGATAGGATGACAGCTAATAAACATTTCCAGCCCCAAATTAATGCACGGTGTGGGAAAGCTTACCTAAAGATTGACTGTATTATTATGGACATGTTCAAGTATCATAGAGCTATGTGAGGTTTTTATTGTATTATAGAAGGACTTCTATGTTATGGTTATTGTTGTTTATCAGCAGCAGTTAGGGAGATTATTTGTCCTGCTGGGGCTCAGCGTGATGCTCCTTAGAATGTTTAGAGTGACTGATTCTGTACAATAAAACCATTTCTACTAAACTCTGTCTCTTTCTTACATTTAATTACAGAAAAATACTGGGTTTAATGTGCCAGAAGCAGATACTTTTATAAACAGAAATAACCTAACATCTCTTAGTTTTTAGCTTACCTCCTTTTTTCCCAAGTTTCATCTTGTTTAGTACCAAACACTTGTGTTACCAATATGTCATTTGTTGATTTAATAGAGGATATTTAATAATAAAAAAGAATTAAATGATAAAAGGACCCTTCCTGGTCTCAAGGACTCGTATAGAAGTACAACTAGGGGGAGGTTATCCTTGTATACTTTTAGAAACATTTGCAATGCAATAGAAAGGTCTGGAAGAGACCTTCAGGGCAAAACAGAAAGTGATCCAGTACTATAAAGAGATGCAGTGGAAAAGACCTCTATGAGCCAAACCCAAAGTCAAGCATTTTAGAGTTTTTTATTATATGGAAGACACAGAGAAGGACAGGTCTGGTTAGAAGAACCTGTACAGAAACACACTGCTGCACTCTGGGATAGAATTATAAATATTTTCCCTAAAGAAAACATGAAAACATACACTTCTTACAATGCAGTTTTAGCTAAAACATTTCTGTTGTAACTAAAAATGAATCAAGGATCCCAGACAGGCTTGAAAGCTTGACAACCAGGGTCTGTTAAAGTCCCTCAGTCTGCTATTATGTACATGCCAAACCAGCTTTCAATCAGGGGTTGGAGGCTGCCAATGGACTGATTTTTACATAAATTAAAATAGTGGTTTTATACGTCAAAGTGCCCAATGGTCTCATGTCACTCTATTTTACATCTGACAACTTATATTTCTGCCTCACAAGCCCCCTGACAAGAACAATGGCAGCTTACTTTAAAGCTCAAACAGTGAAACAGTGTGAGAATGACAAGCTGGGAATACAGCACCGAGCTGACTAATGTATTATATCACCGCTATAAGTCCATTTTAGTTATATATAACACTATTGGCTTCATAACTCTGTTAACAGTATTAACAACATCTATCATTTAAGTTGCTTTAGGTATTGCTGATCATCCGTTCTTCTGTAAGCATGACAAAAATGTATGATAAAGATGTGATTTTCCCATCATTTTATCTGCTTCTGTTTAGATTTGGAGGTAAATCATTGTATTGTTTCTCTGTTGATGTGTTTCTCTGTTGATGGTGACAGCAGCTTTAGTGAAGTCTTTATTGCAGAGGTAGAGACTGCAAAATAAATTGGAACAGACATTTACTGGTCGAGAGCAAAAAATCCACTTACACACTAAAAGAGCTATAAGTCAAGACTTGAAGCAAAAGCAGTTTGGGGGCTAACAAGAAATGAATTTAATGGGCTAAAATCTGAGGTTTTGTGACCATTTTAAAAAACATGCTGCTATCTTAAATGTCTGCAGGTCTGACCTGATGGTTTTTCTTTTTTTTTTTACTCATTTGGAATAGATTAATCCATATTTAATGTCCTTCCATCTGTTTGCCTTTTGGTGTAACTGGATACATTTTTTGGAACAAGAGACGCAATTCTCTCTTTACAGCGCAAGAGGAATTGCAAAAAGGTATTTGAAAGAATTATATTGTAGCAGGTATAGGGATATTATTAGTAATTAGGTTTCATCATTCTGTTTCCCTTTTTCCATTTACATTGTTTTTTTATTTTTGTTTTTTCAGGTGGGATTCAGAATGATTGGATATGCTCCCATAGAGCCTTTGTGGATAAACATTGCATACAGGAGGAAGGAAGGAGCAGAGGATTCCCACTATCTGTCCTCTCTCTGTGGATGAGTGGAACCTATCGCAATACTTAAACTTCCTCCCACCATCTAGGAACACTCATGTTTGATTCTTCTCCTCCTGAAATTTGCATGTAGATGTAAATACATAGCTGTTAGATTGCTTGCCTAGTGTGTCTGTGTTCCCTAATTTGTCTTTTCTGCATGTTATTATAATCTTTAATTGTCAGATGCATTTTTCCTCTTTTGTAGTTTCCTGTTTGTGTAATAAAGCAATCATTTGTCATGAAGCCTAACTCTTTGCTCTTGTTTTCCTTTTTCATTTATTTGTTTTTTTGGGGTTTGCTGGTTGTTTTCGTTCTGCTCTGCTACACTGTGCTGATTTGGCGATCAGCTTTACCTGCCAGTGTTAATTACCTGCAAGTGTTTCTGCCTGTGAGTGTGTCAACAAATACCTGCCTCTTACAGCCAGTCAGCATCAGATCATCTTGCTGTCTGCATGAGTTTCATTCTCATAGTTTGTGTCCACTGACTGTCATCCTGTTTTCCTCAGCTTGCCTCGCCCTTACTGAGTTCTCATCGGCTTCTGACTCTGGTCCATATCTGCCCTGCTTTTACCTACATCTCTTGTTGAGTCAGTTGTTTCCAAATTTTTTTAATAAACCTTTTAAGAGCAAAACTGTGTCTGGCTCAAATATCGAGCTTTCCAAAGCTATTCTTTACATCTCTGCTGTTTATGTGTTGAATCAACTGAAGATTTATCAGCCATGTGGATTATTGAAAGCAGGAAGTGGCTCCTTTTTATAATTTTACAAAAAAGTAAACAATAATCCAATATGCTGCTTGTCAGAACCAAATGAGCTGTAATCATATAATCTGGGGATCTTTGAGGATTAAGGGTGTTTTGTGTGTGTGGGTGTTTTTTTACTTTCTTACATTTGTTCAGTTACTCGCCATGTTGGGATTTTTGCCATTTTGGGTTTTGTCATATATACATAGTTCAATTCTCCATGCTCATATTTGCCATGTTTTTATGTTGCATTTCTTTACTTTTGGCTTGTTTTAATTTTTTATTTTGCTGTACTGTTTTTTTTCCCCCATATATTCCAAGTCAATTTCATTTTTGCTCTGCTTGTGCTACCTGACTGCAAGTTGTTTATCATTACAGTTTTAAATAAACAAAAACTTTCAAATCACAGTGCTTCCTCTGCCTGTCTGCACTTGGATCCTACTCTAGAGAACCAGACTGAATTAAATCTAAATACTCACATCATGTCTTTTTTATTATTTCAATTCTACCATAAGTTATTTATTACATCTAACTTAAACTGTGCATACATAAAGGTCTAGTTAAATATGAAGGTAAAAAGTGGTGTGTCCCTAATCTGTAAAATATTACTTCCACATTAAGTCATTTTGAGGCCAATATAGGCTTTTCATTTTAAACCAGATGCCATACTCATCCTTTAGCATGGGAAAAATCCAATTTATGCCTGTTTTATGATGTTTGACATAGTGTGGATGACTCAGTGTCCTACAGTCTTTAAAATATAATCTCTCAGAAGAAAAAAAAATGTTCAAAGATATCTGTCAATGTCAAGCTGGCAAGTGAAAAATCCAATTTACTGCTATTTTTAGAGGGTTTGACATGGTCTAAAGTAGTATATGTAAGGCAATCTGTAGAATATGAATTATTAGACATAGAACCATTTCAGAACCATTTCTTGCATTGACATTCAAAGCAAAGTTTTTGTTTAAGAGCAAATAAAATGAATGGCTGAAGCCATTTAAATTCTGAGTGTCATGGAAGGAACATTAATCACATTTTTTTGAAAATAGAAAATCACATTTTTTTTAAAGAGCTAAAAAAAAATTGCTATCTGATTTCCTGCACTTTTTAGATACTCTGCTTCAACAACAATAAAAGTCAATCCGGACAGTGGCAGAGCGTAGCTTCATAAGGAGGATGCAATTGAGCCATTCTGTTTAATTGTGGAAGCTGATACGTGCCTAAAATGTGCAAGAAACAAGACCTTGGTGACTGGAATTGCAAACCCCTAATACTGATTATAATTACTGAAATATGACATCCTAATTAAAATATTCTATTTCAGTGTGATGGAAAGAGTTTCTAATCATTTTCTGATTATATTTAAGTGGTTTTGAGGTAATAATAGACAATCAGTTAATGAGTTACTGTGGTTATTTCATTGATAACATTCAGAAAAGGAAGAAAAAATCATTAAGGTAAAATATGAATGGAATAATATAATTGATGAAGTACCATGATGCCACGTTCTGCTCCTCTAGCATCTTGGTAGTTCAAAGTCCTTGTCAGTGACACACAGAATGAAGTACAGTATATCTATTGATTCCCTTAGACATGCCTAAAGCCCCCATCCCAGACCACTCTAACATGCCAAGTGTAGCACCTTCGATACACAACTTTCATTCAATTTATCATAATTATGCTCCTATTTTGTAAGTCCTTGACTGGCGTAGTGCATTGAAAGGACATGACATGCAGAATGAAGCAGTAAGTCACAGGCATGCAAAAATCACCCGATTCTATATGTGAATTTTCTGTTTTTCAAGTAGTCCAACTACACAGGGTGATGCATTAACATTGTAAGTAAGTCTCTGTATCAAAAATGGCAGAGGCAGAAAGCCACTGAGGAAATTAATCATCATATTTCTCCACCCAACACAAACCATAACCTAAATGCTATAAATTTCTCATGTATCTTATTAAAATTAGGTTAGAGGTGTTGGAAGGATAGAAAAATTTTGACTGAACATCTCATTACTTCTGTATGGCTTCCTGCTGGTCTTCCAGTTTTTTAAGATGTTTTACCTTAAACCTGAGCAGTTACAACACTAACACTATAAAGGGAATTAGTAAGAAAAGTTGCTGTCAAATCTGTTACCAGGGGAACATTATATGTTGATCTTTTAGCCCTGATTTATCAGCTCATACAGCTGGCTCTTCACATATTTTGGCAAGAACGTTTTTATGTGTGTCTGTGTGGTTTTGAACAACAAACAATCCCTGATTGGTCAGAAATATGAGGTAGATGTGATTAGCCCACATTTTCCTCTAATAATAATTTCAAAAAAATAAAAAAAAATTAAAAAAGGTCAGGGGGAAGTTTCTCATTTCTTTGTATAATTGCATGTCATCTGAAGAACATACTCAGAATTCAATGATTAATGTATAAGCAGAACTTTGAAAAACATATCCATGTGTTTCTTTTTTACTTTTATCCACATTCAAAACAACACCAGGCATGTGTTTCAAATTATATATTGTTGGCATAAAAATCTAAATTCTGCTCTATTTTTTTAGCAATACTTTTACTAGAAATAATCCTAAAACTCATATTCTTTACATATTGTGTTTACTGCCATTGAGAACACATTGATTGCATTTGATTAAGGAGTTTATCCTTAAAGTAATGTGTTGAAAGGTCATGTACACCCTAGACTAGTTGCCAATTATGAGCATGACCCACAGAGACTGTCTTAGACTAAAGTTCACTTCTAAGACCAAATTAGAATCAGCGTTAAACCTTGCACTTGCATGATGTAAGGGACAGTGGTATAAAAAGTAGTTATGTTTCTTACTTAAGTAGAAGTAGAAATCCTACTGTTTAAACACACTTTTGTAGAAGTTAGAGTATCAGTTTAAGCTTTTTTACTCAAGTATAGGTGCAAAAGTACTATTTATAATACTACTTAAAGAACAAGTCCGGTCAGCAAGGATTTTACGAATCATTATCCTCCACGGATGGATTACTGCTGTCCTGGTCGTTGGATCACCAACTTGAAGAGGGAGGATTTGCCATCGTTTTCTATTCTTTTTGGAATTTTCCATCGAACTTCTGGCCAGAGAAACAACACGTAATATGTAGCCAAGATTTCAAAGAAGAATGGTTTCAAGAGACTTGGATAATAGGGCGTTGTAACAAACAGGAGATACAGCACAGGGACTTACAAGCACATTCAAATGAAATTACTCTTAATTAAAAACATGTATTATTTATGGAACAGTATGCAATAATTTCATATATCAAGTACTTTCACAAGTTTGAATTCTGAATATTACCAGACTTTTCCTTTAAGGTATAAAAGTAAAAGTAATACAGGAAAAAATGTTAAGGAGGGATGCTTTACCGGACTACTCTGTTAGAGGAATATTTTTTTACAATTCTTGATGATTTTAATTGTTTTAGTTTTATAATTAATGGCAACAGTGTTAAATTTAACTTTACATCATTTTGAAAATGTCACGATCTTGGCAGTGACTACTGGTTTAATGGTTTATTACATTCACCTGCCTAGCTCTGCCGAGTTTCTCATTACTTTTCATCTCATCCACCTGCTCCTGCTTCTATTTATGCTGCCTGATCCCATTCATCAGTGGTAGATTATTCAAAACTTTGGTAAGAGTTCTCTAGCATGCATATGTGTTGTTCTGATTGCCTGATCCTGACTACTTTCTGCCTTTGGACCTCTGAGCCTCTTTGCCTCTGTCCTGATCTGTTTGCCTGACCTGTTTTCGGACTCCTGCTGGATTCTGCCTGCATGCTCTCCCTCGTCCGTTGGCTTTTGCTCGTCAGTCAACTGCGCATGCCTTTTGGCATTGACTCCTGGAACTCTCTGGGCGGCGTCCACCTCGTGCTGTGGGAAATCATCCTGCTGAATTCCACTGGGCTGGGACTAAACTTTATAACCAGGTTAGTGACTCACACACTCATAATTGTCATTGAGTTACATGGTCACTAACCTTAGTTTTCCCCTCTACAGAGGTTCCGGCTTATTTGTCCTCGCTGCTGAGCAACAGATTTGGTATATTGTCAATAAACACTATTTTAAGTCCTATCAGTCACTCTGCCTGAAATTCTGGGTCCAAAGTTCTGAGTTCTGACAGAAAAAACTATTTATTTTGGTATGCAGTGAACAACAAGTCGGTGCAGTTCTGAGTCCAAAAACAAAGAATTAATTTTCTGGATAAAACTAATTATTTTGATGTTTATTTTCAAATACCAACAGGACATAAAGAAAATGAGTTCAAATGAAACAAAACTAACAAGTCTATCTTTAAAATATAAGGAGTAGAAAGTATGTAGACATAATTGAAAAAAAATTATTGAGTACAAGTAAAAAGTTGTTTAAAAAATTATTACTCCAGTAAAGTATAGATAGCCAAAATATCTGCTTAAGTAAGGTAAGGAAGTATTTGTACTTTGTTACTTGACACCTCTGGTAAGGGAACATGGAGAACTCCCTGTCATGCAAAGGGGGATAAGATGCGAGGTTCACAGAGAGAAGCCTTATATCTCAGCTGAAATAACTTCAGACCCCAACTCCAATTAATCTTCATATCTGGACAAAAAAGTTGAAAATATAAATGCACCAGAAGTGTTTTTGGTTTTTACATAGGGGTATTTCTTGTTCTTAGTAAAAACTAAGACGTATTTTTCTACAAACATAAAGTTCAGTATCTTAATTCAGACTATATTGGCACAGTTTGGCCACATTTGAATAAGCCATTATGAATTTAGGGGGAAAGTTTGCCCTAACCTATTCATATTCAGGCATGTTTTTGCCATAATAAATAAAGTTGCATTTTCAAGGAGCAAGACTGCTTTGTCTTTTTCATATTAATCCTCAGACATCTGTTTAATTTGTAAACCTTTTAAGGCATTAAGAACAAAATTATCAACATTCAAAAAGTGCTACAAAAATTTAATAGATTCCTATTTTTGAGCTTCTTTTTGCATACATTTCTTTAAAAAGCTTAATCTGTAATATCAATTACCAGATCTTTAATATTTTGGAGAATTTACATCATTTTAAGTATTAAGTAATTGGATAGATTATACACAAAAAATTTTGTTATACAGAAAATGGAAGAAATATTAAATGGGAGTGTATTTTTTAAAAATTAATCCTTTTGGCAATGTAAAATATTATCCTAAATATTAAACACTAAATTCACATCTTTATTCTAACCCTTATCCTTAATCATGAGTAGTAAAAATATTAAGAATTTACTTCACAAAAAGTAAACAATTAAATATTTTGGCTAATTTTTATACTTTTCCCAGCAACCCAATATTTGTTAAATTGAAAATAAATTCTGGGTTTTTTTGTTAAGTGATCAACCTGATATCTGTTCTTTTTTTTTTTTATGCTCAGAATCTGTAAATGTTTGGAAGATTTCAGATGGCCAGAAGTTATTTCTGTTGAGAAGAAAGAGAAAAAAAAATAAAAGATTGACTGGTGTAAGGAATGGAAACCATTCAACGTCAAGGAACCAATTTTGTAACAGATATAAAAAAAAATGACATGCAGTGTTTCCTAAGGGTCCATTTTAGGCCTCCTCCAGTTAAACATCTACATGTTCCCCCTTTCTCAGATTTTCATAGACGACATAACTTACCATAACAATGCAGGCGACACACAGCTGTACATTACCATGTCACAGAGTCACTATGAAACCATTCAAGTGTTGAGTAAATACATGGAAGTAAAACCAATTAGAAGTGCAGTTCACAAAGATAACGCTGAATCTCAATGCATGCCATATATCACAGATTTTCATTTGCAGAACACTTCAAATTCACACCTGCCTTTTCTTTGATGCCACAAACAGGCAATACTTTGTGTAAATCATGCTTTAAATCCACAGAAGGGTGTTTTGTAATGTGAAAGAAAGAACCTTTAAAGCTTACAAAGAATGATACTGGTTAGACGATTACAGTAGGCGAAACTTTGCCCTTACATTTTTTTGTCCTGATAAAACCATTTAATGTTATTTTAGTTTTTATTATTTTTGTGAATGAGCAAGTTAAATAAATATGGGTGTTTTTACTGAGGAGACACCAACTACAAAAGGTTTCTAAGATTAACAACTAAGTTTCAAACAATCTACACAAACTCATGTATGAAAGGAAACTATTGGGATATAAACACTAATAAAACGAGCACAACATTTAGCCAAAAGGTCATCCCAGTCATCCGTGTAAGCTGAACAGATTGCTGTAAATTTCTGCTGAGCTCAAACTTGTTGATAATTGAAAATTTGCTTATTTATATTTTCTATGTTTATTCAAACACCTTTTTTCACTTGTTTGCTTTTCACTATCATAGATCACCACAGAGAGAGTTATCTGTCTCTATCTAAATCTTTTCTGACTAAAAACAACCCAATTTCTACTGGTACGCTGTTTGTATTCCCAAGCTCCTGTGGAGGTAGTTATTTAACCCTGACCACGACTGATCTATAATACATTATTCTATTCATTTCCATTGTTAATTTACCATGTTTTTACATGGGATGTCCTTCCTGATGCAGCCCATCTGTATTTATACAGGATTGGAACCTGACCAAAAATTACACAGGACACTATGTGGGCTTTAGAGATGCATTTAAATGTTTAATTCAAAAATGGCTGAATAAAATTAACAAAATGTGAACTGAAGGCAAAAAGGAAATGGGAAATAAAAGGCATGACTCAGGGAATCAATGGGAAAATCTGACAAGAAGTGGAAAAAGCCAAGAGCATACTAACTGGAATGGTGATTACTAGATAGAAACACTGAGTGATAACAAACAAGCAGCAGAAGGAAACAAGGATCTAAGACTAATCAAAAGAGTAAATTGGCACAAGAGGAAAACAGAGTACAAATGGATGAATACACCAGCTAAACATGGATCAAACATAACCAGAAATAGAAAACAAGAAAATGAGAAAAACATGAAAACCAAGAAGAGAGACTTCAAATTCCCTATCATTTATTTTTTAGTCCCGGGTGCAGAGAAACTTTCTTTACCATGGACAGAGAAACTAATGATCCAGGAGTTTTCCTTATTATGAGCACAGAAGCCTGGGTTGGTCCTTAGAGTTTTGGGAACATATTTTCTTTCTTGTGAGCAGGGCAGTTTGGGTCAGATGTTTGAAACCTGGGTGGGACTGGGTGTTCCAAAAGAATAATGAACATCGAACACCATAATTACTTTTGAAATAGACCTCAATATTATATAAAAAAAAGTGGAATAGACTTTAAATTCAGGTCCATCCCTGAAAAATGAGGTAATATCTATTGATTTTATCATTAAGAGTTTCACCAAATCCAGCTAGAATGATGCAAGAGAGCCTTTAGTGAGGGCTTAAACCTCACAGGGATGTTAAGGAAAATATTAGTAGAGGTGTATATTTACAATTCAGTCCTTGTTGACTCTGTGTATATTTGCGTTATATTTAAAGTTGTACATGCAGTTTTTGTTTTAAATTTAGCTGCTGAAATCTCATTTTAAAACCTGTGCAGAATTCTGATCATTCTACCTTTAAATGAAACGGTACACCTTTCTAATAATGCAGTGTTAGTTATAACCCTTTCTGTTTTGACTGAATCCAGGATCCCAGGCAGGCAGCCATTAAAACCTGACATGCAGCGTCTGTTAAAGACCCTCGGTCTGCTATTATGTAGACGCCGAACCAGGTTTTAGTGTTTCATGCTCAGTGGGAGGAGGTTATGAGATGACTGATTTTCATACCAGTTCAAATAGTGGTTTCATATAAAAGCCATCAATAGCCTCATGCTGCTTTCTAAATTTGACAACTTACATGTCTGATGTTCAGTCCCCCTGGCAAGAATGATTGCCAGCTTTAACTTTAACACAGTCTAAAGTTAAAAAAGATCTGAATACAGAACCAATCTGACTAATATGTTAGAAATGGTTATGTCACTTTGTTGTTATGCTGCAAATAATTTAAGTTTGTTGGTTTTGTAATAGTGATGAAAGTTTTAGACATCTCTCTTTGGAAAACAAATTTTTAACAGATTCACCTAAACACACCTTTGGTAATAACAAACCAAAAATTGATATAGAGATCCTTTCTCCTCCTCCTATAGGCTGTCTGGGTTCTATTTTTAATTAGACTTAGATAGAAATGAGGTGGGGGCTGCTCAGTGGGGCAGTGGGTAGCACTGCTGCCTTGCAGCAAGAAGGGTCTGGGTTTAATTCCAGGCCCAGAGTCTTTCTGCATGGAGTTTGCATGTTCTCCCTGAGCATGCATGGGTTTTCTCCCGGTACTCTGGCTTCCTCCCACAGTCAAAAACATGACTGTTAGGTTACTGTAATTGGCTTCTCTAAATTCTCCTTAGGTGTGAGTGTGTGTGTGAGTCCTGTTTGTCTCTGCGATGGACTGGCCACCTGTCCAGGGTGCACCCCGCCTCTTGCCAGTAGACAGCTGGAGATAGGCACCAGCGTCCCTCGTGACCCTACTTGGTATTAAGTGTGGCAGAAAAAGGGATGGAAATGAGGTGAAAGTCACTGCACTGTGCCTCTTTTAACCATGAGAAAAGGCTGAGATGAGTTCCCCACTGCAGAGACTGCAAAATAAATCTGTGGCGACATCTGCTGGTAAAACATTGATAGCTTCTTAAACTGGGCTAAACCCCAGCATTTATAAGGTAAAAAGTCATAATGAAATATATATTATTCAGTCAGAAATTAATGTGAGGAAAATCAGAACCAGAATTACATTGGTGAAGTTTGTGTGCAGGACAAAAAAAAATGTTTTTTATTTGTTACAATTATATGTTTCACATCTACTTGATTACAAGAGATTAAAACATCCCTTCTGAGGGTCTTTAAGGCCACAGACAACATATTTTGATCAGATTTAAACCCAGTGTTTTACTGAGCCACATCAAAACTTTTTCTTTTACAAGTGTTTTTAGAAGTAGACTTAGTGTTCTTTGGACCACTGTCCTGCATCATTACTCAGGAGCTTAACATTACAAACTCATGGTGGAAAGTACTCTCCTGCTGGCTTCATTCGTTCTCAATCAGACTGCCGATTTCTGGCCAGCCACCCATGTCCTGAGGCAGCCACCAGTTTGATTTTATTTTCTTTTCTTTTCTTAGACACAAAGGTAAGTTTATGCCAGAGGTAACAGAAGATACACTCTCCAAAAGAAAAGAAAGAAAATATGTTTGACTTTTGTCTTATTGGTGCAGATTTTCACTCTCCAATTAATGCAGACATCAACCAGAATTTTCCACTTTTTATATAACTATGTTAAACGGGGCTTTTTACATTACTTTTCCCACAGAGAGAGAATTATTTATATTCTATCCTGTCCGGTTTTATTGTATTCTACTCTATTTCCTTAAAAGATTAGCTATTGTTTGTCTTCCATTTGTTGATGAAGAAACCCACAGTGAGTTCCTGGAAGTAAACTGTACTGTAACTGAATAAATACCTGATTTTTTTTTTATTTTGCCTGATATTTAGCTCTCTAGCAGTGCTGGAGAGTAATTGCATTTAATAAAACACAGTAATTTAAAAAACAGCATTTCTCAATTGCAGAGGCTCCTGGCAAAAATGGAATATAGAAAAGAGATAATTTAAAGCCACGAAAACCATTAAATCCTAGAGAAAAATATGTCAGTGCCTGTTAATGCAGAGGAAAATTCAAATGAGATTAGAATCACAATTTTGGACAAAAATAACAAATAATTTGTTTATTTTGGCAAGTGTGCTCATC
>NW_015150857.1:725001-737056 GCF_000732505.1 Cyprinodon variegatus
GATGGATGGATGGATGGATGGATGGATGGATGGATGGATGGATGGATGGATGGATGGATGGATGGATGGATGGATGGAGGGGTTCGTTGCCTAAGTATCCATGTTTTATTTACATGCAGGATTACAATAAACAACAGCATCATATACCATAACCAACTAATGCATAGAATAAATTAATGCTTGGGTATGTCAACATTTTCTTCAGCTCAAAAAAAGATTGTTTGATCAAAAGTGGAGTGACAAAAAGTCAACAAATACCTTCAGTTAATACAGATGGAAACCACTGATTAGGCTTGAAATCTGGGTATAGTGATGGACTCAGACCCTAACCTTCCGAGGCAAGACAGCAACAAAATCTGTGTTTTAAAGGACTAAGGTCTCAGCAGGTTATCAAAAAAAGTCCTCCATGTGTTTGTCTTTCATCAAATTGATACTACAACAGTGTTTGACAAGTCCATCGGATAGTATATCAACCTTACAGAGCTGTTTGATCTTCTGGATCAAGTCTACTAGAGAATAAGAACCAAACATGGAGAAGTACCTTTTAGTTGTGATGTTCTTTGTTAATGAAGCAACCACCAGATGATTAAAAAGTGTTAAAACAAAAAGTTCTTTAAAATCATTTGCTAACTAAAATATCTAATTAAATTGATATTCCAAAATTTTCTTTAAAAGTCTCCATAATACCATTGCAATTACATTTTCTCTGTGTGGTTTTCTTGTTTTTTTTCATGTACAGAACTTCATACTACATTGTTACTAAAATGTGCCATACAGAGAACCCTCCCCTGCCTTACTTGCCCAAATGATATTCTAAGTGTTTCAAAGGTTGTCACAGCCATAAAGCAAACACATATTTTAGACAAAAAACTACCGGTAACAAAAATCTCTTAACTGTAGACTTTTTACATCATAATTGTATAATACTATTCATTATCAGAAGAACATCTACTGGTCGCATGAAAATGAGGGTTAGGCAGAAGATGTGTCCTAAAGAAGATGTCATACTTTTGGTTAGTTTATTAGAAGAAGCAGATGTGGTAGGAAATGCATAACCGAGGGCATAACATCAGTTAAAGTTTGGGGAAGACTCACCAGGGTTGGACTGCTGGCTGGGTTGATGCTTCAAGAGCCACGTGTTGTTGCACAAAATATACCCCCTACCCCTTCGCCTCATTCTGAGAGGTTAATTCAATCTACCCCTTCTTCTACAGGGTCAGGGATTACTAATAACACCTAGTATTAATCTTAGCCGTGGTCTCAGGTAATCTATTTAGGCTGGTGTCGAAAGGTATTAATCTAGCTTCTGACAGCCTCCATCCATGTGTCTCACCCTGCCTCCAGTTGCAAAATAGCCACTGAGTGGCTCATACAGACGTGTCTAAGACATGATCTACAGCCTCTGCAGACCTCTCATTAAGCCCATCCAGAGGAAGACAGTGTGAGAAGCGTTCTAAGTGGACAAAGGAGACGGCCTGTTTCAAAAGCATAAAAAAGTGCAAGCATCCATCTTAGTGACATCAGCCAATGCTGGCAGGATGACCTACAGAAACCACATCTTTACTTAAATGGCAAACAGACTCATACTTGTTTTAGTACAACTTACAGCTTACCTTTCCATGGTAATGACCATGGATACAGCAGTAATACCCCGCGCAAAGCATGCATGTTGAGGAGGGACTCAAGCTGCTAAACATACAGCCTTGAAAGAGTTTTCTTCCTCTCTGAGGCTGTGATAACATCAGTACAAATAACTCAAATTAATGTGCCAAGTTAAACATGTAATCTTTAGATTCCTTAGGAAGGTGTCATGTGGATTTTTCATTCCATGAGGTCCTTTTCTCCTTATTTATTTTTAAGATGTTACCTTTGGGGGTAATTCTTTAGTGCTTAAAGTTTTTTTCTTCTTTGTTTAGTCCTGGGTGATTTCTTTTTCTTTATGGAATTTTATTGGCAAACAATGTAAAAGTGCATAACCACCACCTACTGGTATGGATTGTGCACCAAAATGACAGTATACTAACAAATAAATGTATCTACTTTACTTTATTTTAATAATATAATAACCCAAAATCCTCTATCTTTATCTAATATAATTACTATTTATTATGAACAATGGCTTAATCTTTTATGTTCGAGGTGCTCCTGTTCTTCCCTCCATCTCCAACCGTGTAACAATGTTTTATTCTCTCCAATGACTTTTATCTCTATGACCTCTCTTTTCCTTAAGTGTTCGATATCCAAAGCTTCTATTTTTTTCTCTTCTTGATTGCNGCCGCCATGTGATTGGCTGCTTAGAAATTAAGTGTTAACGAGCAGTTGGACAGGTGTACCTAATAAAGTGGCCGGTGAGTGTAATTACCATTTATTATGAACAATGGCTTAATCTTTTATGTTCGAGGTGCTCCTGTTCTTCCCTCCATCTCCAACCGTGTAACAATGTTTTTCCAACTGACTTCTTTAAGTCCCAAAAACTTTTTAGCTCCTCTGGCAATGATTCTGATTTTCTCTGTTTTATGCTTGGCTTGGTCTGTGAAGTTGAGGACATAGGCTATGAATAAAATGAGATTCTCTATGGTTGCAGTGAAATTATCCTCTCTTTCATCTTTATCTAATTCTGTACTTGATTTATTTCTCATGTCCTTTGTCCTTGAACTCTCTTCACTGCTTCTCCGTAGCTTATATTTTTTGTTGTTTTAACCAGTTGTATTTCCACTACTTTTTTCTTACCTCACATCCTCCATAGTTAACTCTGTGCTGGCCTCCACAGTTGCAACATTTTTTTTCAGCTTCTTCCCTGCATTCCTCAATGATGTGTTCTTCACATTTTGAAAACCTTTGCTTTCCGCTACAAACTGCTGCCACATGTCTGTTGAGCTGACACCTGTGGCACCTGAGTGGACGTGGAATGAATGGTCTAACTGGGAAACCCATGAAACCTATTTTAACTCCTTCTGATGAAACTGGCTCTGTAAGCTCAAGCAGCAGTGACATGTTATTACTCCCTTCACTGTTTTATTCTCTCCAATGACTTTTATCTCTATGACCTCTCTTTTCCTTAAGTGTTCGATATCCAAAGCTTCTATTTTTTTCTCTTCTTGATTGCAAATTACTGGCAAGTTTCCGTGGTGCAGTGGGTAGCACAGCAAGAAGGTTCTGGGTTCAATTCCTGCTCCAGGGTCTTTCTGCATTCTCCCTGAGCATGCGTGGGTTCTCTCTGGGTACTCCGGTGCGTAACATGACTGTTAGGTTAACTGGCTTCTCTAAATTATCCTTATGTGTGTGAATGGTTGTTCGTGTCTGTGTTTCCCTGTGATGGACTGGTGACCTGTCCAAGGTGTACCCTGCCCATTGACAGCTGGAGATAGGCACCGTGACCCCACTTGGGATTAAGCGTGTTAGAAGATGGATGGATGGCAAGTTTCCACATTCTGAATTTTCCTATTTATTTCCCCAGAAATCAAAAAGTGACTCAAATGACTCTGTTTATCTTCCGCACTGAATCTAAATATTATTTTTCATTTCTTCTCTGACAACCTTTCTTTGCAAAACTCTTTCTTCACCTGAACTGCTTATTTGTATGTACAACATATACATATACAAATATGTATATTTGTATATGTATGTTGTTTTATATGTATATTTGTATGTATATGCTTATATGCTTATGTATTTGTGCAAAATTTAAAAATTACATTGAAAGTTCAGCGTATCCCAGCATTTTAGGAGATACTGGGACATCAGACATACACTGTCTAAATCGGCAGGGTGTGACAGGGCCCTGATCTTGATGCATAGACATGACTGCATAGACAATGTTTCTTGCTTAAAATATATTTAAACTACTTTTTACTAGCTTATCAGATGCATCTGTACACACTTTACTAGACGCACTTCAGGAGCGCCAAAGATGTTCTTGATGCGCATCTGACCTTAATGCGTACAAGCTTTAAAAATTAAGCTGGAGACGCTTTGCTGCCCAAAGCTCATCCTTTGTGAACGTAGCATAACATCAAATATCAAGCAGCTGACACTTCTTTGCTGCTGTGAATGCTCTCACCTTGTAGCATTAACCACTGGCCGCTTCCCATTTTTGTCACTATTTGTCTTAGGAATTTTAACTACAAGTAGATTCACTTAATCTGTGTTTCTGGATTTTTGGTCTCTTATATGGGTTCCCTTCTGAAAACTTTCTGCAATATTGAAAGAGGATAAATTGTAAAGGTACAGTACACAACATTGGCGGATAGTGGAGTTTTCTCCAGGGGGGCTATAACTTCAAAATACATGTATACCAATCTGAAAATTTATTTAAATCAGTCATATGGTACCTGTCTTAATCCATGCTAAGTCAGATCCTGACGTTTGAAAAAGGAGGCAGGAAAACAGAATAAAGCTTTAAACTCGCTGCATGCAGTTAGCGAGACTTTCTAAATGATTATCTCAACCTGTAAATCAACCACACTTTATAGCAGACGACTGTGACGTCAGCGCTGTGGCAGGAGGTGGTGTGTAAATAAAGTTGCTTTAGCTCTGAGCGCAGGAGAGGTGCGCCCCAGGATGGTCCTATCATTTGTATCAAAGAGAAGCTACTGTGCATGTACAACTTTTAACAAGAGTCTATGGGCAAAGATTTTTGCAATCTGGGAGCGGAAATACATCCAAAATCCTACAACAAACAAAACAGCTTTACTTGTCATTAAAGATAAAATATTTATCTTGCACATCTAAAAAATATATTGATATATTTCAAAATATTTTCATTTCATTATTTTATTTTTGTTTTTTTATGTCTTAATCAACATCATTGGATGAGTGGGGCAGAGCCCTTGTGCCCTCTATTGGCCAGCCATCACTAGTACACAATACATTTTTATTTTTCACATCAATAGGTTATATTATTAAATCATTTTTATCCACAGATCTCTATTTTCTTGCTTTACTGTTCAACTGAACAGACAACAACACGCTCAGTATGATTTACGTTCAGGGACAGAATGATAAAAGAAGTAGACTTAAAACACCAAGAAAAGAAAAGAAAACAACTGATAAAAACTGATTTAGAGATCTAAGAATTGCAGCTTATAGATCTATAGATCGTCTTACAACCTGAAAAGATTTTAAATTCCACTCTGGCATCCAACTTGAAACTTTTTTTCATATAAAAGTAAAACATTTAAGGTGTTTGTCCTTTCCCTGTTAATATATCAAGTATACTATAGGCGAGAAAGGGAAATAAAATTATGAAAGGCAACTCTGTAATCAGCTAAAGTAGGCAGTACCATACACCCTCCAAAGAAGAACAGTTTGAAGGTCTGGCTCACCCGTCTCTCAACCTGAATGACAACCAAATCTGTGACATATCTTACATGTAGCAAAGTCATTTAAATGCACTCTACATGGATCCCAATGTAGGTTTCTGCTGGCAATAAAATGACGAAGGATACCTTGCTGCATTAAGTTAGAGAAAAAAAGTTTTAAAGTTGAAGTGTAAAAACATATGTAAAGATTTTTGTATTATTGTGGATATGTTTAGGCGTCTTAGCATAATGTGATATTTTATTGTTCTATTAATTAGATTTTTTTTATTGTTCTATTTAAATAAGTATATTCGGGAAGCATGATGAAACTCGGGGCAATTACAATTAGTGTTGTGTGTATCATAAATAAATTTCTATATTATGGATATCACTGTTCAGTGATGATTCACCAGCAGCAGTGGAAATTATTTGTCCTGCTGTGGCTCAGCATGGTGCTCCTTTGAATGCTTACAGTGACTGATCCATTTTTGCCAAAAGTCTCTCTTTTTTACATTGTATTGCAGACTAACAACACACCAGAAGCAGATTCTTTTATGAACAGAAGTAACAGAATATTTATAGGTTTTTACCTTTGCTTTTGTATTTTGCCCAGACCTTTATGAATTTCAGCATCAATCTTTTGTGTTCAGAATTAGTTATGTTTTATTTAATTCAGGAATTTAATAGCAGTAAGAGAAAATACTACAAGTAAAATTTGTAAATGTCATGCGGACCCTTCCTTGTCCCGAGGACTAAGGGGGCAGTTATCCTTGCATATTGTGAGATATGTTTGCTATGTGACAGAGACCTGTAGGACTGCACATGAAGCATTTGACTAATGCATTGAAAAATATATATATATAAATATCTATAGGTGAAAACTAAAGTCAGACATACCAGCATTGTTTCAAGAGGAAGACAGAAAGCGGAATAGGTGTACTTTGAAGTACCTGTGCAGAAAGACAATGCTGCACTCTGGGAAATAATTATAAACCTCCTCTGTCTTTCTCTAAAATAAAACATTAAACCACACACTTCTTGCAATGCAGTTTTAGTAAAAAACAAAAATCAGTTTTAACTAAAAATGAACAGTAACAACCTCCCATGTAAATGGTCATCTGCTGAGCTTCACTGGGGTTCAAGGAGATAGAAGCAGACATACAGAAAGAAGCAGAGATACAAAAGGTAACTGTTAACCAGCTTGTCAGGTGGCCTCTTCCAGGAAAGACCTGGCAGACGAGCTCCAAGCCAGTTCCACTATCAGAAGACAAAAGAAAGAACACACAGTTAGTCATAGTAACAGAAACAGGACTACATTAAAAAACAGGCCAAGCTTCAACATCTATAGACAAAGGTGTTGATGGCAGCAGCACAGCCGATCTTTCTCTCCAGGAATGGTTTCACTGCCAAACAGACCAGATGAAGATGGAAGACTGAACAAATACTGCAGAATGGGACAATAGAGATAGAATGAGGTAGAATATTACCACTACAACTCCACTTCAGATATTTATAACAAAGTTGGCTTCATAAATGTAAAACAAATTTATTAAACATTTTGGATAAGGTTTTAAATGATGTCCACAAGAAAATACTAACTTTAATATTAAGGGTGGTCTCCAAATCCAGCCAGAATAATGCTAGAAGTCTTTAGTCCACCAATAATCTAGTAATATCATGTAAAGTTCATGTGTAGTTTTCAGACTATGTAATCTTGACATTATACTAACTTAAATTTCACAGAAGTTCCCCAAGTTACTTTTTTGGTAGTATTTTCATTCAGTATAGAACAAAAATCTATCAAACCATGAAAGCTTAACATGCAGGGTCTGTTTGTCTGCTGTTGTGCGCAACCAAATCCAGGGTTTGGTATTTGTGGCTCAGTGGTTATAGCTTTAGATTTAAGTCTAAATTTGACACAATTTCTTTTCTCCCAGCAATTCAGGAAGGACCTACTGCTGAGCTTGACCTGAAGCATAAATCAAGAGCTTAACATGCTTAACAGGCTAATGATTGTCATGCTTCTGCCCTCTCTGGGCTTTTTGGTTCTGTTTAAGTTTTCTTTTTTAGTTTTCAGTTACACTTTGATTCATGTCATGCTGTGTTTCTAGGTATTTGGTTTAATTTCTATTTTGTGTCATTCTGGTTGTTTTCTGGTTGTATTTGAGCTCTAATTGTTTTCTCTCTGTCACCCCCTCGTGTTAGTCTCCTCTCCCCTAACTACCTTCTAGATCCTTCTGTCCACACCTGCTCCCAATCATTTGATTACTCCATTATTTGTTCTGTTTGGCATTTATTCTTGCAGGTACTGTTTGCTTGATTCTCTTCAGTCCTTCATCCCCTCCATGACATATGTGTTCCCCTTTGCTCTGGTTTCTGTATTCAGTGATTAGTTAATTCTGGATTTAAGCTTCTGTTGCCACCATTGGTTATTTAATCTGCAATAAACCTCCTCAGCTTCTGTCTCTGCATTTGGTTCCTCTAAAAACCTCCACATAACCTGACAATGATAGAATTTACACTCTGGCTTCATTTTTCTCAGTCAGACCAGCCATTTCTGGCAAGCCATCAAATGTTACAACCTTCTTAAAAGAATATAATCCCCTAATAAAAACAGTTTGACCTTTGTCTCTTCAATCCATAGAATCTTCACTCACAATATCTATAATTCTTTGGGATCATAAAGATGTTTATAAACAAATGAAAAATAGGCAACAACATTTGTTTTCTTCCTGGTCAGCCATTTGTATCTCAGAGCTCTCCAATTAATGAAAACATTACTCAGAGCATTTCTTATTATTGAATAATTATGATGGTAGGGGCTCTTATGTGAATTTTTCCACTGAAAGACAAAATTTGTTTTCTTTTCAATTCTAGTTTATTCCCTGGGAGGGTTAACCATAAATAAAGACACTCATCCTGAATTCCTAGAATAATAATTTCAGACTCGTACATTTGAATTACTGACCTGTTTTGTGCCTAGAATTATGCTTTTTTAATATTCACATATCTTTATCTATGTTTGATTTTTGATTTTTTTTAAATACCTTAATGCCTTAGTACAATGCCCTCAGAGATATCTGCATTTCTCAGCTCTAGCAACATTGTAGCATGAATGATAATAAAAGTATATCACTACAGGAAGTGGTCTGAGGTTTAGGGAGGTATTTGCAATTAATGTTTCGTTCTAAAGTAGCCCTTTTACAGGAATATTTGTTGCACAAACAGAATTCTGAGTCATTGAATTATGGCTAAAGCCTTATTATACTGTAAATCTAATGCAAACAGAAACATTGTTTGCATCATATTTTCTGTCCTTATCAGATTGACATCTACTGAAAACCTCCAGGATGAGGGTAAGGAATAGAATGCTAATGGAAGATTGTGTGGAAGGAAAATGTTGCAAAAAAAAAAAAAAAGGTTAACATCAATTAAAGTTTGGGGAGGACTTAAAAGGCATGGACCAGTTTGGTAGAGTCGATGCTTTAATGCCATCACACACAGGTGTGTATAGAGGTCTGTTTCACAAAAGCAAATTTCTCCATCCCCAGAGTTCATGCCAGCACATGAGCAGTTCCTATATATAAACAATGGGAGGGCTGTTTTAGATGGGATCCAGCGGAGACAGGACTCAATCAGGACACTTTGCCTCAGTGTTGCTGGAGATGCAGTCAGCATTACAGATCATCTGAAGCTATAAGATGTGTAAGGTAAATGAATGCACATAAGAAATGTATGTGATTGACAGTAGGCTTTACCATTACAGCATTATTGTTTAAATTTTATGTTAAGAAAATCCCCCTAATATTCTCCAGGGGAGCAAATTTTCTTCATGTCTATTCTCTAAAAAATTTATACTCATACATTATAAAGCATTTCTCAACTTCTACAATGCCTAAATATCTAATCTTGGTATCATGTAACTGGACAGGTCATGAAAGGTGATGTGGATGTGAAAATGTTGGACATATGAACTGTACACGTCCTTAAATAGGTTCAGCTCAGGAATAACCTCAGCGTTCTTCTCTCCTACCCACATTCAAAGAGACTTGCAATCCTCCCTTAACGCATAGCTTTCCCTTTAATCTTAAAATATTACACTGCAAAAAATGTAAATCTAAATAAGTCATTTTTGCTCAAATTAAGTGCATTTTTCTTGAATTTAGGAGGTAAGTGAGACACTTTGCCAATGGAACAAGACAATTTACATTTAAAATAAGAAAAAAACAATTGCTTTGTCTTATTTCAAGTGTATATTATCTAATCATCTTATTTTAGGAGTAAAAATACTCATTCCATTGGCAGATCATCTTATTTACCTGCTCAAATTAATGATAAATACACTTAATTTAAGACATTTTTTTACTTATTTCTAGATGTTTTTTGCAGTGTATATATTCCCCCTCTGCCATAGACCCTTATCCTTCTGTGGAGTTGTTCTCAACCGAATCAGAAGATGGTGCTACTCCCTCCTTTTTCAACCTATATTCTTTTCTAGAAGTCAACTAAAGAGTCTAAACTGGAATAATCATCAGGTCCAGATGGTGTCTGCCTCAGAGTCCTGAAGGCATTTGCAGAGCAGCTCTGTGGGATTCTACAGAACCTCTTCAACCTTAGCCTGACCTTGGAGACAGTTCCAGTGATGTTGCAGACCTCCTTCCTTGTTCTGGGGCCAAAGAAAACTCAGCCAAAATTCCTTCATAACTATAAACCTGCTGCCCTGACAACCCACAGCATGAAGGCCCTAGAAAGACTGTTGGAGTTGAAGATGTCCTCTAACCAGGACTAGCTCAAGCCTCTATGGGGCCCTCAGCAAAATGATTTTAAAGCTCTCTATTTCTGCCAGTAGTATTGATTTCTGTAACAGTTCAATAACCAGAGGACTCACACACCTACTATAAACTCAATCAATGTTACTGAAACTAACAAAATCAACTAGTATGTAAACAACAGTAACGTGAACAAAACCTTGTAGTGGAAGTAATAAATAAAATATAAAATAAGTGGTAGATAAAAATAATTAATTTAAATTAAATTATTAAATTGAAATTCAAAATTAAAGCATGTTCTTAAGAATTAGCTCTTAAGACTATGTAAATGTCTATCACTAAATGGAAAGGCTCCATTTAAAAAAAAATATAAACTACCTGTACCAACTATATGACTTTGTTTACTCCTGTCCTTGAAAAAAAATCTGTTTTCTATCATGTACATTTTTATATCGATTATGAGTGCTGAAGCAGGTAATCAACTAGACTGCATTTATTTAAAGTGGGTAAAAGGTCGAATGTGGGTCTTGCCTTATGGTTGCCTCAGAAGCTGTTTTCCGGTTTTTAGATGTTTTGGGCAGAGACTATACTCCTTTAGACTCAAGGTTATTTCAGCAATGCTCCTGTGAGTGAAAAGTATCTGTGAGTCTCTCCCTGTTTCTGAAGTAGTTTATGAAATTCTGTGCTACTAAAACAGGCAGGAACATTGACAATAATGTGTGTTTCACCTTTGCAATGATAAATATATGCTGGCTTAAATGAACAATACTGGATCTCATTTTTTTTGTTAAACTTTTTTTCGTCAACATTACTCAAAACCGGTGCTTCCTGCTTTTCTGTTTGTCCTTAACAATGACTTCGCTGTAGGAGAACTGAGACGACTTTGTTATTAATACTAATCACTGCTAACCCCCTCCATCATTCAACCATGAAAGATCTCTGGTAGTTATGTATGAGTTTGGAAAAGCTCTGCAGCAGCAACAGTCACAGGGAGAGTGCAGGCCATCTTCAGTTACCCAAAGATTTGCGGTGGGATTCAGATCTCATTCTTAAAGAGGTAAGCGAGTAAATGTAATAGGTAATCTGTGCTTTAGGATGTGTTGAAGATTTTCTATCCCTGAAGCCAATATCATCACCACCAGACCGTTCTGTAAAGATACATTTGTTTCAGAGAAGTCTCCTCTGTTCTTTCCTCTTCTGTGTGTTTATCTAGCGCAAAGACTAATATGATAATAATACATGTTATTTGTGATTCACTTTAGATTTTAAATGAAATCTGAAAGTGCTACACTTCAGTTCCAAGATATAAGAAAAAAAAAATCAACAAACAATAAAAGAACATAGAGCAAAAATTAAAGTTGTCTGTGTTTAAAGGCTGTGTGAAATACCAAAGTCTTTAGGACCTTCTTAGGGACCTTCACAGTTTGTGGGGCCCTCTGTGTCACTGGGAGGGCATTCCAGAGCTGTTGGGCGTCTGTCTGGAAGGCCCTATCTCCAATGGTGGAGGGTTTAGTCTGTGGTTGTTTTGACGTTGCTTTGATGTTCTTTGATTTCTCCAGCGCATTTAACAGAATTCCGCCAGATTTTCTTTAAAAGAAACTCCAGCAGACTAATTTGGAGGCATGATTAGTTGCCTGGATCAAAGACTACCAAACAAACAGACCATAGTTTGTTAGACTGAAGTGTCAACTGTCTAATCAAGGAGTTAGCAGGTCAGGAGCACCACAGGGGACTCTGAATTCCACAGACTTCTGCAGAAATGCTCCGATAACACTGCAGTCCTCGGGTGCATCAGAGATGGACAAGAAGCTGAGTACAGGGAGCTGGTGAACCACTTTGTGATATTGTGTGGAAGCAATTATTTGATTCTGAATGTGAGTAAATAAATGAATGTGAGTAAATAAATAGATAAATATCCATCTATATAAATACCACTGTAAAGACCCTGTACAATAATCCTTTTTAAAAAGCTGTATATATATACAT
>NW_015150857.1:737106-743178 GCF_000732505.1 Cyprinodon variegatus
ATATATATATATATATATATATATATATATATATATATATATATATATATATATGTGGACGCACTGTATATATCTCATGCACCATACACCATGCACCATCTCATACCTCATGCACCTTTTCTTCCTATGGCACCTTTTGATTATTTCAGCTGATGTAACGAGTACATTTCTTCACTGTAAGATCAATAAATTAAATAAATCATTAAATCAATCAAGATGACTAGAGTTCAGAAGAAACTGGAACAAGTTGAATCCTAATACCATCATGAGAGAAGAAGAGGTGTATAAATACTCCAAAATATTGTACTGCCCAATGTCATATGCTCCCTGTTCTGTAGGTGTTTTCATTTTATCATTAAATACCTCTAATTCCCATGGCCATCTCAAGTTTTTTTCTAAACATTGTAGCAGCAGTTTGTGTAAACAACTCAGATTTAGAGTGTATGCTACAATCTGTTGAAATCACGTGGTTTTCTAAGCTGATCACTTTAATTAATGTGCCTTTTTTGATACACAGGTACCCTTTAATATCTTGACCACTAGTCTTTGTAACTGAAGCCACTATCCCTGTTCATAACTACTCTGATTTAAGTTTCATTGACCTAGCTGTCTCTATTAATATAAAACAGACTTTATATTAGTATTTTAACCAATTTCTAGTAACTCCACTTGGGTACAATATAAGTTTTTAAGCTAAGGCAGGTATAGGGGGTTTATGTGCCTTTCCATGACTCAGTGTTTGTGTTGTGGATATACAATGCAGTCTTACTATGTAAAAATATACAGATAATTTAAATGTTAATATTGTATCCTTATTATTAGATCAGTTTATATAGTTGTCATATTTAAAGATTTATATAAAAAATAATTTCACTCTTCCTATGTCACTAAAAAGTGTTCTTTAGTCTGTGGCTTGTACATTTATATAGAAGTACTGCTGTAATCCGTTCAAAACTGCTAAAGAACTGCTAAAAATAATATTTACAGAATTAAATGTGGATTGTGAAAAATGTATCTATTTAATCGTTGGTTAAAATCGAATTAAAAACCTATTAAATTATCAATTTATGTAGATATTAGTACTTGTAAATATCAATTTAAAGCAGAATGATATTGATAAAAGTAGGTAAGTAACTATTTACCTTTGGTTTTGCTTCAGTAGGCCACAAGAGAAGGGATTTGTTTATTTTTGTTTCTCAAGAGTATTCGGTTTGGAAATTTGTTGACGGTCCCTAAGTGAATCGCTGCGCTTGAGAAGAGGGAGCAACAGAGAACGGTTGGCCGAAGTCTGACCTGCTGAATCGGATCCACTGAGCGATAGGTGGCGCTAAATCGGCGGAGCTTGAATCATTAATCAACTTCAGACCAACTTCAGCGCGGTCCCCGGTCACTCCTTGAAGGGGGAAATGCGGAACAATGCACCTGAGGATGGCGTGAAAAAAGTTCACCTTTATCACCAGTTTTAATAGTGAGTTTTTCCTTTCTATCTCTCTTTCTATAACATTGAGTAAGGAGCTGTCTTTCTTCCGCAAGGCGAGGCATCATTAGTGGTAAGGGAGGGAGGAGGGAAGTATGCTGCTGAGGGCACCCCCACAGGAAATAAATCTATTCTTTCACAGCCTCCCACCGACACGCAGGAGATACACAGACAGCCCTCATTTCCCACGCTGTTCATGTAAGTTAGTGAAACCTTTTTAAAATGATGCACCTTATCAAGAGAATTTATATTAATTGTGTTGATTTAATTTATTTCCGGGCCGCGTTCGACTAGCGCATAATTGAATCATCAGTAAAGATTGAATTGCAATGATTGCAGGAGCTTTCCTGGACTTTTTATAAAGTAAATTATAGGACTTTACTTGCATTTGTTGATTTTTAATGTGCGGGTAATGCAATTATGTTTGCAAGTTTTTAACTTGATCAAATTTGCCCTATGTTGTTTTTTTATTCTATTATTTTTATTTACTACTTCTGTAAAGATGGTCCCCTGCACTTGAAGAAATCTTATGTTTGTTGCTAAGGTTTTAAACTTTTTATTTTATCTCAGAAGTAATGTTTGTCAGTTTTTATTAGTTTATTGCAGTAAACTAATAGGCAGACTCTTTGAAGCTGTGCTGGAAAACCGACAATCTTATGGACAGATGCTGTCAGAATTTTCCTGATTTTGATTTCTGATGCGTAAGGTGGCACAGAGTTTATTGCATCAACTGGTATGTGCAGAGGCGTAACCAGAAAATTTTTATAAGGCGAGGCAATAACCAATGTACACTGAGGGGTGGCCGAGAGCAGATGGGTGCCAGAACCTCTGGGTCAATCTACACCGTTCCAAAAGGAAAATGAACATCAATCCATATTTTCTTAATAAAGACAAACTGTACTTTCCTACAGCCTTTGTTAACAAATAGACACTGTTGTCAGAAAATGTAGATTTCTCTTTTAATTATATATTAATTTATCCTATTTACTCACTATAAAGTTTTCACTCGGTCTATTTCACTTTCAAAGCCACACCATTCTCTGCGGGATGGTGTTTGTAGACCAGACATACCTTCTTCCCAAAACAAACTAGATTCTTTCTCAAGGTTTATTCATAACATGTTACTGTTTAACCAAAGTGTCTGTAATTTGTTTTGAATTTGACTACTTTTCCATTGTTGTAACTAAAGGGGAATGAACGCTGCTCATGCAGAACAGGGTGTTGATTACATTTATTTATTTGTTTTTTTTTTTATGGAGAAGAAGAGGACTTTGAGACTTTAATTTTCCAGTATTTGATTTCTAATAATTTTTAAATCTGTTAACAACCTGTTGTTTTGTAAATTAGTTTTTGAAATTTAATTTAAACTGGGCTGACAAAAGATTAATCTCACCGTCTCAAAAAGAAATGGTTAGTTTTGATCCTCCTGCTGACCTCCAGGAACCTCGATGCCAGAAGTCCTCACACCCTTAACCTTCTAAACGGGGTATTGAGGCTGGAAGACTGCTTCCTCCAGGTGGTACCAACACTTCTGACAAACGCTGTCCTCAGAAAAAATCAGTCAAGGAGAATCCTGCTTTGACAACACAAAATTGTAGTGGGAAAAAGGATTCAACTATTCACCCTAGTTAAATAAATGGAGATCGATGGATTTCACTCAGTCGGCACATTTATTCATATCTTTGCAAAGAGAAAACAGCTCATCGTACAGCCCTAATGGTAAAGCATTCTGCCCTGTTCTGCATGAGCAGCGTCCGTTCCCCTTTACTTACAACAATGGAAAAGTAGTCAGAGTCAAAACAAATAACGGACTTTGGTTAAACAGTAACATGTTATAAATAAACCTTGAGAAAGAATCTGATTTGTTATGGGAAGAAGCAATGTTTGGTCTACAAACACTATCCCGCAGAGAATGGTGTGGCCTTGAAAGTGAAACATACCAAGTGAAAACTTTTATAGTGAGTAAATAGGATAAATGAATATATAATAGAAGAGAAATCTAAATTTTCTGACAACAATACTAAGCCATACCAGATTTTCAACCAAGAGGCATTTGTTTGATCATTGGTAATTACAGCCTGTCTACTTGTTAGACATCTAACTGAGTAAAATGATTTCCCCTCCTTCCTTTTTATTTCTGTGTGTGCTGTTCGTCAACTATTTTCTCTTCATCTAAAAGCAAAACAGCCTTTAAAGTTAACTGACTGTAAGATTAGGTACAGCTGGTTTCTAACTGAATGCTTTTTGAATTACACAATGTTTACATTATCATTATCACAGAAAACCTGAACAAGAATGATGACAGGACTTCTGTTGTGATTGGCTAGTCTCCCACTTCGAGCTAAGTTACAGGAAGTGAGAACAGCTGTTTGAGCTGCACTTTTACTGTGTGAATAGGAAAGCTTATTTTTAGATTTCAGTGCAGATCATAATAGAGGAGGGGGGTTGGAGTTTAGTGGAGTGGAGGTGGTTTTGGAAAAGCTGGGATTAAAATTACCAACAATACCCTAAGTAGTTGTTGAAAATAAAGGAAGATTTTCTTATCTTAACCAGTTATCATTAGCTTCAGCTCTCCAGAAAATGTTTCCAGGTACTCAAACACAGGAGACTTGCTACTGCTCATGGGTTATGCACCCTTCCCCTGCCCAATTGCCATTTCCCATGGAGCTGACTAAGAATACTCCTAAGAGGTCATTGCTGACTAAATCAGGTAGTCATCAAAGAACATCCGCAAAGCACCGTAGCTTCACTTGTCAAAGTTTCAGCTTTCCTGAATTTCTAGATCAGCAGTTTTTTTACACCATGAGAGCTCCAAGTATAAACAATAAGTGCTGATCCAACATGTATGGTGTGAAACATCATAGTATTTGGTAGAGAAAACCTGTCAGCCAACTTTTTTTGACTTAATCCTAGTTTGTTTTCCTGGGTGAATTGATGTGTTTTGCTACACAGCAGAAAATCCTGAAGGAGAATCTCCACCTGTCCATTTGTAATCTGAATCCCCTATACAGTAGGGTAATGATATAAAAGCACTTAGCAAGTCCACTTCTGACTAGTTCAGATAAACAACATTAAGATGTTAGAATGGCCAAACAAACTTCCTGACTTGGATACAGTGGACCAACTCTACACCCTCAGCAAAGTGCTTGAGGGTTCATGTGAGTTTGTCCAACAGTTCCACATGTGTTGTAGACCTGGAGCTAGGCCCATAACCTTTCCCAGACAGTAGAAACACCTTGTTCTTTTCCCAAATCTTTCCTCTTCTATCCTTTATTTCAACTCTCCTTTAGAGTTTTAATGTGGATCGTACCCCTATCTAACTACAGTCCTTCTACTGTAAACATGGGATTGTGCTCTTCTTGGAGAAGATCAGAAATGGTATTAAAAAAAAAATAATTTAAACTTAAAATTTAAGGTTAAATTTATTCCACAGATCACGATTAATACCTCATACTCGCAACTCCATCTCAGATTTTAATTTTATAGTAAATGTTAATGCATGCATATTTGCAAACATATTTCCCTCCCATATATTTTTGCCCCAAAAACAACTTTGCACAATATTTTCCACTGTTTATTCTTTGCTTGTGAATATTTTGCAGTCATTCTTAAAATGATCATATCATAGGTACACCTAAAAACTTCCATTGGAAGCAAGATGAATTTCTGCAAGATGGGCATGCTTTGGTGGCACAGTTGTTAGCGCACATGACCCATGTATGGAGGCCTTAGCCCTTGATACGGCAACCCAAGTTCGAATCCCGCGTGTTTTCCTTTCCCGCATGTCTCTCCCCCTCTCTCATACCCCTTTCCTGTCAGCCTACTGTCCATAAAAATGAGCCACTCATACCGTAAAAACTCAAAAAAAAAAATAATAATAATAATATTCTGCAAGATCTGTGAATTCACAGGATCACCAAAATACATCTTGCCAGAAGCCAACAGATTGATTAGCCTGGATACAAAAATGTTTTGGACCAATAAAATGCAGTGACATGTACGACATCAACACTGCTTTTAGCTGCAGTACCCTTTATTTCTCTTTGAAAAACAAGTGAAATGATGCAAATAGTTTCTTTCAGAATGGAAAAGATGTTTGCTACATTACACCTATTTAATGTTTTATGCTCAATCGAAGTCAGATGGAAAACTACAATATCTGACTCCCAGCATGCTTTGTTATAATTTAGATTGTGATATGGGTATCCACTTGTACAGTATAAGGGTTTTTTTTCTCTACAGGACCAGCATGTGAAATTACTAAGCAAAGTATGTTTTAGAACAAACTATCTAAACACCCATCCTCTTTAGAACCTGATTATCTTGATGTATCTGTATATTACATCTACATCAGCAAAAAAAAAAAAAAAAAAAAAGGGATTCTAAGCTATTCCTATTTTAGCTATATCTGTCTTAATTTACCATTAGGCCTATAAAACAACAAAATCCAATAAATTAATTTAGTTATGACCCTATAACAATACTGTTGTTTAGTTTATACATTTGACATATATATATATATATATATATATATATATATATATATATATATATATATATCCATAGATGCGAAACAGATGTTTGGTTTTATTCAC